>NW_010525951.1:36488-102714 GCF_000687285.1 Phaethon lepturus | reverse complement strand
GGCTCACAGCAACCGGCTCTTTCGGTAGGAATGTCCACCTGCGGTGCTAAAAGTAAGTTTGAGGGAAAAGCGAGCCGTACTAAAACCGCTTTTTTTAACGTGATGTAAGGGGCTGGTATTTAGTGTCGTTGAGTACAGCTTTGCGTGATTATCTCACAATGTACATAATCCACAGGTGGTCTGTCACTTGTGTGGTCTTCAGAAAGAAAGTAGTTCGCCATCAAGAAACTTAATGTTCATGTGCAGTCTGATCAAGCTGGCAATGAGGTTCTTTACTAACGTATAGTTATTGAATAAGTAGTAACAGGTACTTAATTGCTCTTTCTTCCCTTTTCTTATAGGTTGTAACTTTTGCAAGACTTGTGACATGAAGTAGGACAATCAGCGTTTTGAAGAGCTCCGTCATAAATACGGCTGCATCTCTGAACGTTGGTGGATTTACTGGAGACTCTTCCCAAAGCCTGCTCGAATCAGAACCTGTAAACTTTCCAAAAGCTTCATAATGCAGTTCTTAGTATCCAAAGGAGATTATATTAGATATTTGAAAAGATCTTTATTGCTAGTTTTAGTATATGTAATAGTTCTTGTGTGCACTGATCAGGACTACTATGGTTTACTTGGAGTATCCAAAGAAGCAAGTAGTAGAGAAATACGACAAGCGTTCAAAAAACTGGCATTAAAGTTGCACCCTGATAAAAATCAGGTAAGTTACATCTTTAACAGGTCAAAGTTGTTGAGTTAATGGATCTTAATGTTTAAACAAAAAGTGGTTTTCATTTATCTAAAATGTTTCTCTGTTCTTGTGAAGTAATGTAACCACCTGACGGTTCAGCTCAGATTTTCTGTAGAGAAAATTTACTAAAAGGGATAGACTGGTCATCTATGGTTGTGTTTAATTTCGGACATATTAAACTGCTGTACTAAAAAAAAAAGAAAGAGGCAAGATCATTTAATTCTTAATTGTATTTTTGTAAATAGAGGAAAACTTATGTCTACTATATTACCTTGGTAAACTGGTGAGTTTGTCTCTTCTTGTTTAACTTAGCGGAACTTACTGCTTCCCTAACATGAAGTGTCATCTAAACAGCAAACACCACCAGTCTGTACGGAGACATCAGTCTCCAAGTATCAAACAGCACAAAGAAGGAATTCTGGGACTGCCAAGGCAGGCATAACGAGGGAGGGTAGTAAGGAGCTCTAGACTAACTAGAGAGAAGACGGAGAACAGCTCAGTCTGTGCTACCATGTTTTCTGAAGTATAAAGAAATAATTTTTAAATGTAAATGTCATCAGTTTTTCCTCAAGATATACTGAAGTAATCAGAAACTCACGTGAAATACGAGGGTTTAGATCTTTATATGTGCAACTGCAGCTGCATAGAGCCCCAGAAAACAGTGATGTTCCATATGAGCTCAGGGCCTGCCTGCACAGAGTACGTTGAAGCCTCTGAGGCTCTCATGTTTTACAATGGATTTGAACATGGCGAAGCTCAAAGAGAAAGCCAAATCTCAACAAAGTTAGAAATGACAACTTGTGGCTATTAACTGCCATTTCCCTGTGTTGATACCTTTCAAAATAGTAACATTTTGGGTCAGGTTCTGTAGTTTCCAAGTATGCAAACACTACTAAAATACTACTAAAGATATTTCAACAGGTTATGTTCAACATTAAAGATGATATATAGAAGATGAAGCCCTTACACAAATTCTATAATGGTAAAGCATTTAATGTATATTTAGGTAAATAAGTCAAGAATCTTTAAGAAAAAGTGTCTTTTGCATGAACTGTGTAAGCACAAGTTAAAAGGTTATGAGAGTGCTGCAGATTTCGCTCACCACTGTTCCACTGCACCAGCTCAGAACTCAAACTGGGGTTCAAAATATGTCTGCAGATTTTTCACAATTCTAATTCTGAAGCTACCTAGAACCAGAATGCTTTTTAAATAAAAAAAGGGGCCTCTGCTTACACTGTAAGATCAGAAGGGATGAATCTGTCTTTATAGCAAAGATATTCAAACTGGACTAGTGGTGTTCTAGGGGAGTAGAAAAGATTATAGATGAAATGGTAAGTCTTCATTATTGAGTACTTTTTTTTTCTTCTTTTTTTTTTTCTTCCCCATTGGAGAAAGAGAGTTGAAAGAAGAGGGGTCACTGGAGAATGTTACAGCCTCCTACCAGTTCGCTTTGTATTTCTGTTGGTACTTTAGTGAGGATGAAGAAATGAGCAGAAGATGCATCTGGCTTCAGGAAAGCAAAACTTTACTGTAGTTTCTTTGAAGATCACTGTGTAATGTCTGCTTCCATCACAAATGACATCTTTAGTAGGGATATAAAAATATTTCCAAAGATTATTTTCTCACCATTATCTGTACAATGTGGTTTATTAATTACTTACTAATTATAGTTTTCCTTAAATAGAATGATCCAAATGCACATGAAAACTTTTTGAAAATAAATAGAGCCTATGAAGTACTTAAAGATGAAGATCTACGGAAGAAGTATGATAAATATGGAGAGAAAGGTCTTGAAGATCAGCAGCAAGGAGGTCGTTATGAAAGCTGGCACTTTTATCGCTACGATTTTGGTAAGTTATGATGTATGTTTGTGGCTTGCTTAAAACAGTCACAAGTAAATGCAATATTCAGATCTATATCAGATCTTTTTACACATTTCTGATGTATCCTCCCCAGATTTCTGCCTGCTCTCTTGTTCTCCTGTACCTGTCATTTTCTCTCTGCTGACCCAGTCTTTTATTTATGCTGCTAATGGCTACCCAAAAATACCAAAAATGTAATAATCTATTTACCCAGTCTTTTGTTCTTGCTGTTCCTGCTGCTTACCTTTTTATTGGTCATCTAACTTCTTGTTTATTTTTTTAAAGTGTGAAGCTGCTTTTTTTTTTTAACTTAAATTCCAGTGTTACTGTTTCATCAGCATTCTTTTTAACTCTTTAATGGAGAAAGATCTTTTTTGTTTAGAAAAAGTATTCTCCAGTGGATTTTGAGAGGAGATTTTTGTACTGTTAAGCCTATTTTATATGCAGTTATACAATTAGAGATCAGTAAAGAGGTAGTAGAAAATGAAAAAATAATAACAATCATCCACAAAATGATATTGAGACAAGTTATTTAATGTTTGTCGTAACAAATTTTAGGTAGTTAAAATAGGGGACCGAGGAACATGGTTTGATTGATATGGAAAAAAAAAAAAAAGCTGAAATGAGCCTCCACCTTGGCAAAATGTTTTTCTGGTGTTGTTTGATTTAGTATGTCCCAATCTCTAAAAAATTAATGTCTCTGCAAATTGAAATTGACTAAACCAGAGGTTCCTATCACAGGAAAATATGGAAATTACCCTAAAACTTCTTCAGATGAACGGATTTAAGAAATTTTATCTGTCTGAAGTTGCACTGCTTGATTGAGAAACGATATCCTTGACTGTCTATTTACCAGTCGTTTCAAGAGTATCTATAGATACTTTTTTCTTTTATATGTATGTATATTAGAATATACATATTTTTATATATGTATGGGTGAGTGTATGTATTGTATTACATGATATATAAATGGATGGTGGTATAAAAAGTACCTTGTCACCTGTCAAAATTAATTTCTCTCATTATTTATTTGTATTTAATCCTTGTATACCTCAGGTGAAATGGCATCTCACCATGCTAGGTACTGTAAAAGATCTGTAGCCATAGTAGCGTAATATAATGCTGTCTAATAGTATTTTTGGTATCTCTGCACTGCCTTTCTTGCGTACTTGAAGTAGTAGACTGTTTTGTAGTGATGATCTAGATAGGACTGGTTAGCATTTTAGAAAAGCTGTCTTCCTTACCTTTATTCTGTCCAGTTTATTCCACTGCGTTCACACATTCTGTTAGTGGAAAACATTGTGGCTGAAACGCCTTTGTGATCTAAGTAGTTTAGAAAACCAGAGGCTGAGAGAAGTGAAGGTTTCCAGACATCACATATAGCGCGCTCAGTGAGACCTGAAGCTTCTTGAATTTTAATCTGACAACTGGTTGATGTAATTTCTAACACTCTTGCCGTAACAGTGGTAGTTCAAGTCCTCCACTCACTTGCTGGCTGCTCTGCTAAAACACCAAAAGAATTGATGGTGGCTTTTGTAGCACGGGGGCACAGGAGTTCACAAGAGATTAAACTAATGTTACATATTACTAAGCAAACATAGCTTTGTTGTAAAAACTCTCATTGCCAGTTTAATATTTCAATTTAAGTGTACTGTCTTCTGTTTTCTGTCTTGTGAATAAGACGATAGTCTGTTTCTTCATTTTAAAGATGGCAAAAATGAAAAGCAATTGTTGTTTTTTCAATAGGTATTTATGATGATGATCCTGAAATTATAACATTGGATAGAGGAGAATTTGGTAAGTTTTAAATAAATAGCTATCTGTTAGACAAATATGGCAACCCAAAGTAGCAATTTCTACATTGAGCGATATATCTATAGACTTCTATTTATGTATCTATACAAAAAAACTGTCAGAAAATCATCTTCAGATAAGAAAAAAAAACCCCAAAACCAAACCCTTCCTGTGTTCAGTAATGTAATGCTAGTTAGCATCAATATCAATAAACAGTTTAGATTAAGTTTGAAAGATACTTTCTGAGATCTGTAGGAGGAAATTATTTGAATTAAGATTTTGTTTCTCCTAACTTACTATTTTTTTGGTCTCTTGTCTAAAAATGCACTTGATAGAACTTTTCTATTATATTTCTATTTTTTTTTTTCTGTGAAATCCAGTCAATTGTGCCTTGCACAAGAGGTTCAAATCCAGAAGGTGATAGCAGATACTAAAAACACAGCTAAGTAAAACAAGGTCTGGAAAGATAATGCTTTCAGTGAGGACATCATCCTTTTTTTTTTTTTAATTATAGCAGTTTATAACTAAAAGAGAAAAAATACTGGATTTTGTGTGGGGTTTTTTTATCTGCATTTTGAGTACAGTTTCCTTTATATGGACTGGATCTACATGCTGAACCAGTTTTGTAAACTGTTCTAATAGCAGAATGTCATGATGCTCTCCATGAGAACCTGGTCTTGTTTTGGTTAATTGATTTGCAGAATCTACACATTCCTTAGTTGGCTTGTTTGTGAGGGCATTTTAATATAGGCAAATATAACTTAGAAAATTCACTATAAAAATTATGTCCAAAAATGGAGAAACTGAAAGCCATGTAATTCTAGCTGATAACATCCGTGTGTGTATATTTTGTTGCTGTTGCTTTCTTTTATAAGCAAGAGCATTTAATTATGTTTCCCTTGACTTTTCTAGTAATCATATGAACTTGGATTTTTAAATTGCATTTTCACCTGTTAGACAGGGATTCTACATAAAAAGATTGCCTGGTGGAACCCAGAAAATACATGAAGTGATATAAGGAAATGGAAAGTTCTAGAGGGTAAAAATCTTTTAGAACTCTTTCTTTGTTTTTAAGGTAACCAGACTTACACTATTACACATTTCAGCTAGGTTAATCTGTAGAGACTAAATTTATTCTTAATTAATAGAACAGATGTTGAAAGTCGGGTTGCTGATACTCTCTGAAATACTCACTGTTGTAGGGAAGTGCACAAAAATCGTATGTGCAAATGAGGTGCAGTCTTTATCCCATCTGCGTTACTGCTGCTAACTGTGTCTGACATAAATACTGAATTCAGCTCTTGGGGGGAAAACAATCTGGTAAAAATGTACATTCTCAATATAACTACGTTGTAGATGTGTATTATGTAAAATTTTCTTCTCTCCATCCAGATGCTGCTGTTAACTCAGGAGAACTGTGGTTTGTGAATTTTTACTCTCCTCGATGCTCCCACTGCCATGAGTTAGCACCTACGGTATGTATAACAAGCAAATTAACTCTGAAAATGAATTGGTTTTAACAGCATAAAACTTAATGAAGTGGATTTTTACACTGAAGCTGAAACCAAAACCAACAATTCAAGATGCTAGGACTAAAACATCCTGATTTTTCATTATATCTTTATAGGAAAATAATCTTTTTTTTTTTTTCCCCCTCCTTTTTTTTCTAGTGGAGGGAGTTTGCTAAGGAGATGGATGGAGTAATACGCATTGGAGCTGTCAACTGTGGAGATAATAGGATGCTTTGTCGAATTAAAGGGATTAACAGTTATCCCAGTCTGTATGTTTTCAAAACCGGAATGGTGAGTGATAAAATTTTGAGGGTTTTGAGGAAGACTGAAATCTGGAAGAGTATTTCTTTTAATACTTGTTCAATCATAGATGTTTATAGAAAGATCTTCCTTTTAACATATTACTTCCTTTTAATAAATTACTTTTTCTCTTCTTTCACCTTAAAGTAATTTAGAAACTTAATTTCAGAAATAGATACCTGGTTTATACAGTGCTTTTTTTGAATGATTTCACTGTGCAACATACCACTTCTAATTTGGGAAGGTACGGGTGGCAGTGGTGCTATAGGCAAAGCAATAAATCTACTTGGACAGTTTCTCTTAGAGTATTGTAAAGGACTTTTCAAATACAGAGAATAGTCTGTGGTTTTGAGTCTAAAGATGATGTGCCTAAAGAAACTTGGAAAGTCCTTCCACAAGCTTTCCTGCATGCTAGCTGCATTATGTACGTCACACATTATAGCCGCTTCTTAAGTAGCGGTGCTGGGGTGGCGTACAAATTGCATTCGGTTACATTTTGACCATGATAGGATTTGAGAGGTTGAACGCAGAGATTGTGTATACACAAATGGACTGATGCAAGAAATTTTTATTTAAATAGAAGTATAATCACTGGGAGTTGGTGTTTCTAAGACTAAATTATCCTTGTGTTGCTGGATTTGGAAAGAAAACACATTACAAAATTTAAATGAAAGTTAAAGTCCACACATTCCAATATGAGAGGGAGGGAACAGTTAGCGCTAAGGGTTGGGGGGTGGAAGGGTGGCAGGGTCCCACAGTTGCATAAGTACTGTTATAGAGGAAAAAAAAGTAGGTTTTGGGATGGTTTATTTTTGGTTTTTGGGGTTTTTTTAACTTTTTCTAAACGTTATTCTTTGTCTTCTATAGCAACCAGTGAAATACTATGGAGACAGGTCAAAAGAGAGCTTAAAGAACTTTGCCATGCAGTATGTTACAAGCACGGTCACTGAGTTATGGGCAGGTAATGTTCACCTATTTTTCTTGGGGTGTTGTTCTTGAAATTGCTTTTACAATAAAACATATGGCAGAAATTATGTATACAACCGCATCTGTCAACTGTGTTACTAAGTGTTATTTTTGAGATTAAAAATATCTTACTGTAACTTGCTAATATAAAGGTAAAACCTTCTTGTTTTGTACTCTTGTTAAATCACAAACTGATGCAAATTGTTTCACTCTCAGGAAACTTTGTTAATGCCATTGAAACTTCATTTGCTTCTGGCGTTGGTTGGCTGATCACCTTCTGTGCTGAACGTGGGGGTAGGTATATTAAATACTTTTCAAATAAAGCAAACAGGAAAAAAAAAAGTACTTTTGCTGATAGTGGCATAATCTCTTCTAATAAAAAATTGTAAAACATCTTTAGATGATCACAGTATCTGGGCTATGGGTCATTTAAGCACAATTTTAGAGGTGCTTTGGCAAAAGGGACATTAGTAGAAAGATTATGCTATTGTACTTTTGTATTGTCACGTGAGTCACTACAGCAGCACTCAAGTGTAACCCCTCAGGAAGGGAACTGGCAGAAAAGGCCTCTGACTGCAATTTGCAGCTCAAGCTCAAATGACAGATATGCATAGGTGCGTGCCAGCTTGTCAGTGATAGCCGAGGAGAAGGAAGGATGTATCTCCCCATTAAACCACCAATACTCAAAAATTAGCTGCATATTTTCTCAGAAGGTAGGTTTGGACACAGCATTGATGTCATGTCTGAGTTTAGAGTTGCACTATTTTTTTGTAGCTGTTTGTCACTGACTTTTTTGGGATCAGTACCGGATATGGTATATGAGAAAGTTGCCTTAGTTAGCTGATAGAGCTAAGTAAATGCACTACACCTTTGACAAACAAAGATTTCTCCATCTTACGAAGAGACCTTTGCTCTGTGAACTGAATAACCAGAGCTGCAGCTTGGATTTACATTCGTAATAGCTTGATTTCAAGTTGCAGTCCTTTTGTTACTAAGTTTTCGACTTTGGTCCAAGTAAAGCGAGGTTGATGCATCTTCTTATTTCAGAAAAAAGAATCTGCATCAGAAGGCAATTATTCAAAGTCTGGATGGGTAATTAGAGCATATGATGTATTTATAATAGTAAGTTGTTATTTGAATGACAGAAAATTTATATTTCCATTGAAATCTCATTCCAAGACAGCATGTAGATATACCTCTTGGTTTGTTTTTTTTTTTAAACATTGGTTAAGAAGAAATTTTAAAGATCAGTCTTTATATACCAAATAAAATATTAAAATTTTTAAAATTAGAATTCTCTGTTGATGAAGCAAGAGAATGTTATTCATGTTATTTTTAACTTAGAGTAGACAACCATCAAGTGCTGATTGCTAGATGTTACACCTTCAAGTCACTGAAATACCAGACGAATAGCCAGGAAGCATGCTTTTTGAAATGGTCACCTATTGAAGTTTTATGTTTGTAAATAACTAATTTTTATTTTGCAGATTGCTTGAGTTACCAAACACGCCTTAAGCTAGCTGGCATGTTGGTAAGCGGTGTTTCACTTTGAAAGCATTACCTGTTACTGTTAAAACAAAACAACGGAAGTGAAAGCATAAAATTGTAGCCAAAACTCTCACTGAGTTTCATACATTAACTTTCAGAAGAGTGAAGTATTTTGACATAGTAGCTATTGGAATAACATTAAATTTTTGAAGAATTTTATAAAATATGAATGAATATCAACAAATTAATTGCAATGTGGTCTCCTGCAATTTTCAAAATGTTATATATAATTGCTTGTGTTGGGATTTTCAAAAGCATTTCTGAACTTGAAATTAAAAAATACTTTATGTGTTTGTTTTTTGTTGGTTTGTGGTTTGTTCTTTGTTTGTTTGTTTGTTTGTTTTTTTAATTACAGGAAGGTCTTGTTAATGTAGGCTGGATGGACTGTGGCACCCAGGGTGAGCTTTGTGATAATTTAGATATCTCATCTAGTACTACAGCATACTTTCCACCTGGAGCCACCATAAATAACAAAGAGAAAGGAGGTGTTTTGGTACGAGTTGTTTCATAGCCATTCTGTATTTAGCTAAAATAAGGTGATGACAATGACAAAGGGATGTATAAATAATTTCCAAATTGATTATATACAACTGAAAAGATGCTTTTTTCTTTTTCTTCTAAGCTTGTATGCTCTGGTATGAGTTTAAATCCCTCCTGGCTTCTAAGGCAGTGATCCCTGGAGGTGGTCCCCAGTTGGCAGCTCTGCAGGGAGAGTGAACAGGAGCACGGTGCAGTAGCAGCAGCCCGTAGCTCTGCCTAGCCACCTCCTCAGGAGTCCCCCGAGCAGCTGGGGGAATCCAGGGGTGGGATGTGCTCTGTGACAAGCCCAAGAGCTAGTTCTGAAGCTGCTACCCAGCTATCTTGGGCAAGCTTGGGAGATTTGCCATGTGCCTCCAATTTTTATTCCAGAAAGAATATGCCCCAGGTATCACAAGTTTGAGAAATGTTACTCTGAACGGAGTACTGACATGTGTGATAAAAGCACTCCTGCGTTGTCCGTTGGTACAGATTATGCGTTTTGGCTCTATTCTAATATTGCAACCTCCTCCTACGTTTGTGTGGTAGTTCTAACTTCCTTAACTGATGGGAGACATTTCTCAGTTTGAAGCGTGGCTTGCTCCCTTATTGTCACTACTGTTATCTCTGTCTTTAAAAGGAGAAAATTAAATTTATAACCTGCCTACTTTCAACTTTGTAACTTACCAACTCTGAGTTACTGATTCATATTACTTCCTAAATTTAAAAAATTACTGAAACTTAAATGTCCATACAGTGCAGTTAAGGAAGGCTGTAAAACTAGATTGGAAATCTTGTAAACTTGATTGGCAAATTTGGTTTGCAATTTGAATTTGAGACGTAGCACCCTCTTTGGCACAATATGGTATCTTGAATTTAATATTGAGGGAAAAAAGCTAAAACACAGTATTCTGAGGGTGACGTTTGTGAAATTATATATATGAAAAGTTGATCAAACAACATATTATTAACTGTACTCTTCACTTGATGGAAAGGAACAAATCAGAATAATTTCCCTGACACTGAGTACTAATCAGCAACAATCAGGTTGGTGTTTGTAATTCCGTATAAAGAACACCGTTAACTTTCCTTCCTAGTTTCTTAACTCCTTGGATGCCAGAGAAATATATCAGGAAGTAATGCAGCATCTGCCAGACTTTGAAATTATTTCCGCAGCATCATTAGAGGTGAATTTTTTTAAATATGCTAAGATTTCTTTAAATAATGTATTTTTACATTTTTATTGTTACTTTTTTTACATTTTTCAAATCCTGTTGATAAAACATTTAGCATTTATTTAACTGAAAATTACTATATTTTTTCTCCTCTGTAACCAAAATTATTTAACATTGTTTGTCTACATTTTACTTTTGTTGCTTAGTAAAACAACAAAAGTAAGGGGGAGGAGGGCACATATTTAATAGTAAAATAGAAAACCAAGGAAATTGCCATTGCAACACACTCTGCAACTGTAACAACTGTAACTTTCTAGTTATTTTTTAAAATAAACTACATTGTAGAGAATTTTTTTAAAATGTATTTTGTCAGCAATCTAAGAAAGAAAAAATACTTGTTCATCCATGATAAGTTATGTATGAACTGAAATTAGAAGTCATAAAGTTACTCCTGTCTTGGAGGGAAAAAAGAGGAAACCTCTTTTCACACTTGTAGGGGCACTTAGCAGCTTGATCTACAATAGGAGACACATATGGAAACAAAAAGTATAGAGCGTAGCACGTAGCCAGCTTGTTTTCAGATTTCTTCCTCTTTCCCATTTATGATGCAGTAAAATGAAGTTAGTGGAAGGACTGCATGAAAGAATTTGTTGCGTGGAGGAGGTTACTCAGATGAAAAATTGGGCATTTGCTGTTATAAAACATCAAAGGAATTTACAAGTTGGTATAAGCTGGGAATAATTTTTGTTTTGTTTCATTTTTTGTTTGTTTGGGTTTTTTCCTTCCCCTTCATTTAAAGGACCGTCTGGCTCATCACCGATGGCTGCTTTTCTTCCAGTTTGGCGAGAGTGATAAACCAAACGTACAGGAATTTAAGAAACTTAAATTTTTACTTAAAGATGAACATATTCAGGTAAGACTGCTCACTTACCTAGTGTTAAATACCATTTACATTCAGAGAACAAGTCAATATGTTTTTCATTATTATTAGCTGCTACTACCACCTGCCACCTCTGGTACTGAACGAGGTACATTATCACGTGGTAAATCTGTAGTAAGCTTTCAATTTAAAGCAAGCAATGAAGTTTGCCATATGGTTTGAATAATTTAAAAGTAGTGAGGAAGGATTATCTTTTAAATCTGCTCTCTTATGGGAATGTTGCTGCAGATCCCATTGAGTTAACAAAGTTAACACTTCAAATTAATGTATGTGAAACTGTATTTTAATTACTCAGAAAACTCTGTAATTATCTTGAATTTTTTCTTAATAAAAAGAAAAATGTACAAATTCAAACTTTGTACTAAAGACATATGGATCGTGTTATTCTATAAGGTATGTATTTTAAAAAAATTGTTGCATTGACTAGAAGAATTTTAATATCACATTTATTTTAGGTGTCTTTTTTCCTTCATTACTATTTTGGTTGGCGGAGGGGAGAGGATTCTTTAAGGTTTTATTCGCTGTTTTGGCCTTTAAATTAAAAATTAGCAAACAACCTAATATAGCTGTGCTAGTAGCTTCCCCGAACATCATGGTTACAAGATTGTCTTAAGACATCTGCTGTTTATAAAAAGGCTGCTACTTTTCCATATTTTTTACGTTTTTTAATGAATCTATCCTAACTCTCACTGCTTTTCAAAATATGTTAATCTGTATAAATCAGGATGCATTAATTAAAATGGCACTGCCTGTTCAATAGGTTGGCAAGTTTGACTGTCTTTCCTCACCAACTATCTGCAACAAACTGTATGTCTATCAGCCTTGTTTAGCAGTCTTCAAGGGAAAAGGAACTGGAGATTATGAAATTCATCACGGTAAGGGAAACTTTGGCAAGTTTAAATCATTACATAATCACTTTGCAGTGACACTATCTTAGGCAAACTGCATTTGTTTTCCCAAAGAAGAGTTTTGTAGTTTTAATATTTGCTATTTTTCCTCTGACCTTACTTTAGCCTTGCACAAACTTACTATTTCCTTTAGTTTTTTGTTTGGTTGGGTTTTTTTCCCTGGGTAAGCAGTCATTAGACGCCAAGAGATGTATTTTGTCATTACTATTCTGTTTATTTCAGTGTCATTTACATAATTGCATACAACTGAAATCTCTGAAGCTGACCAGGAGAGCTTCTGCTTTGGGTAGGATAACCAAAGAATGCTGTAAGGCACACCCGTCACAGAGGATTAACATGCTAGTTGTACAGTGCTGCCAACTTAACAAACTTGGATTTGATTTCATGTGTCACTGCACTAAAACTAATTCCATGTTTTGCTGACTTCCATCCAAGAAAATCTATATTGAGACTTTTACCACTGACTTTCATTTCCAAAGTAGCAGTTTCCTTCCAGGAAAGGTTGGAACTATGTTACTGTGTACCACTGAAAGGATTCAAAAATGCTGGCTGAAGGGGAATGGAACCTGAAGCAAAACTGTAATTTGCAGCAATAGGTGTAGCTTCATCCAGAACGCGTCACAAGACAATTATGCAAGATAATGTTCTAATTTTCTAGCTGCTGAGGTATTAGAAACAGCTTGCTAGAATTAGGTGAGAGCCTCAGTACTATGATAAAGAAGAAAGGAGAAAAGATTTTGACCACTTAGAAAAGATTAGTTGTATCTAAGGGGGGAAGTTGATCCTGTACATCTCATGATTGCTGCCGGGAAAAGCCTTATATACTCTGAAATTTCCACTCCTGCAGAGAAGCCAAGAAAGGGTCGTATACATACAGCATTTTAAGATCTTCTTATAATGGCAAGATTACAAATAGTGTAAGAGAAATACACTGGACTACAGTACACAGATTCTTTTCTGAATGTTTGGTGCACTATTTACAAAATAGATGGCATCTAGAATGTTTGCCAATAGTCCTGTCACTCCAGTATTTATAACAATGCAATACTTGAAAGAATCAGGTGCTTTTATATGCTATGTTCAAGGGCTTCAGCAGTTTAAAATCTACAAACAGTAATAAGTCTTAATATGTCTTTGTGCCATGACTTCAGATGTAATTACCCTGAAGTTCTTATTCTCGGTTCATTTCAAGACACAAACTCTGATTTCTGCTGACAAATACGTACCTGAAGGGTGTGAAGAGCCTTCATCTTTGCCCACTAGATCTGTGTCAGCAGAAACTTCAGTTACACCTAAAAAGCTGTGATTTATCAATATAATTTATTTTGCTTTAAGACTTCATTGTGTCAATAACTTTGCCAAGGCAAGTGTATCTAGAATAGTAACTTTTTAATTTCAACAAACACTAGTAAGATGGTAAAACAGCCAGCAGTCCAGACACTAAAAACCATTCATTTTGTTTGACAAACAATGTTTTGTCTTGAATGAAACATTTATTTGGCTGATACTGGGTAAATACCCAGTTTAGTATTTAGCCAAATATCAACTATCACCTAAAGTAGGTCTTACCTATGTAGGTTTGGACAGTTTAATGTTGTCTTCCTGAGGAAAAGCAAGCCAGTAGCCATTAAGCGGGCCATGTTTAAAGATCAGTCAAGGGAACTGAAGGATTCCTCT
This sequence comes from Phaethon lepturus, assembly GCF_000687285.1. Lineage (NCBI taxonomy): Eukaryota > Metazoa > Chordata > Aves > Phaethontiformes > Phaethontidae > Phaethon > Phaethon lepturus. The sequence goes on along the minus strand of NW_010525951.1, from coordinate 88,784 downwards.
TGCTCTCTCTGAAGTTTTTTTAATGAGACCTTTCACAGGGAAAAATAAAGTTTCCTTTCTGCGTTGTACTTTGAAGGAAAGAAGATCTTATATGACATTGTTGCATTTGCCAAAGAAAGTGTCAACTCTCATGTTATCACATTGGGACCTCAGAATTTTCCTGACAAAGAAAAGGAACCATGGCTTGTGGATTTCTTTGCACCGGTAAATATTTAATATCTGTATTTCCCTTCTTCTAAAATGTTATGTAACAAAACACTAGCAGTATATTGAAAGTGCCCTTCAGCATTCATGAGATGGTATTGTAATTTCTCATTCCTTGGCAGCATTAGTTCCTAGACTGTGTGGGTTTTGTATGTAGTGGAGTCTGCTGTCAAAGCAGCATATTATTCATCTCAAACAGCTTACATTCTCCTGAGAGCCAGCTGCAGGGAAAGCAATTGCGATAACTTGCATTTTGTTTTCTAGTGGTGTCCTCCTTGTCGAGCTTTGTTACCAGAGCTGAGAAAAGCATCAAAACATCTTTATGGTCAGCTTAAATTTGGAACATTAGACTGTACTGTCCATGAAGGGCTTTGCAACATGGTAAGCTGCAGGAACTGGGGGGAAAACAAAAAAAAATCCTTCCAAAGAGTATTATTTTCTTCTAGTTGGGGGTAGGGAGATGGGGGCAGACAATGCTTGTTCTTTAACCAAGCAGGACACTTGTAGCATAATTTTTTTCAAAGGAGCAAACTATGTAACCACTACGGATAATATATTGATGCAAAATACAGGTCACATTTTTGCTCTGATTTCATAGTGTTATTGGAAGACTCTGGAAGTGTCAGAATTTACTAATCCCTGTTTTTTTCAAAGAGCAAACTAGAATAAAAGCAGACAGAGAATTTTTTTTTCTAGTGTGTATATAAATATCTACATGCATTCTTTTTGTTCTTCACACAGGAGGACAAAAAATAGTAAAACATTAAAAAATACAAGTTTTATATTGGTATAACACTTTTTGAAGATGTCTGCAAAACTACTTCTAATTCGGTTCACCCTAACTGACTTTGATTTTTGTTTTGTAGTGCTTAAGGAGTGCAGGATTAATTTTAAAGCAAAACAAAGTTTATTACTTACCAGTTTATGCTTATTTAAACAGATAGTAATGGAATTAAATTTAAAAAAAACTGCATATTTTGTGGTTCACAAAAGCTTTTTATGTTAGAATGTATTTATCTTTAAAATGTGGATGTCTTAAAACACATGAAAAATGAGCAAAAAAGAACAAGCTTTTTAAAGTTTTATTGAGATGTGTTTACATACTGAAGAATTCAAGTCATGGAAGCATCTGTGTTCAATAGTAAACAATACGGTAGTAAACAAACATACAGTACAAGCATTTTCTCCTGAAGACCAGGAATAGCTTTAAAGTTAAGGCTTAGGAGGCCTGTGGATTAATTCCTGTATTTGTGGAGCATGGCAAAATAACTACTGGCTGGTTTTTAAATTCAAAGCAAACCGTGCCATCTCTGAATACAATTGGCATCTTTTCTGTCCTGATTTGTAATGGCTTCAGACTCCCATCTGCATGTAAGTGTGAGCAGTTGTAATGTGCAAACGGAACAGGTTAGCTGCTGTGAGCCAGCAATACCGATGGCAGTTAGAGGAAAGTACAAGAAACCTAACAATTCTGCGCCGTTTCTTATTGTCTGTTTTGTTAGCATAACATTCGAGCTTATCCAACAACGGTTGTGTTCAATCAGTCTGATGTTCATGAATATGAAGGACATCACTCTGCTGAGCAGATCTTGGAGTTTATAGAGGTACGTAAATTACAACCCTTGTTGCAGTCATGCTCTGTATGCAGCTCATCCACAAACGTGTTCTCTAGTTCAAAAATTCTGAGACTATTTTTTTATTATTACTATTATTAGACTAGTAAGATAAAGAGTGGAAAAAACCTTGGGCAAGAAAAGTGATCTAGCAGCTGTCAGGGGCTTGACACCTAATGGATTAATTTCTCTAATCTGTCAAGTAATTGCTTTGAGATCATTAGCAAAAAACTTAAGAGCCCTTCCAATCTGCAAAGACTTCTGTCTCAGAGAGAGGATAAAGGAATTAAAAGTATGAAGTGGTGTAATGTTAAGATGAAAATGCTTCGCATACACACCTTGACATAGGAGGAAGTTCACATTTTTGTCAGTTAGCTCGCTGGTCTCCATGCTTCTCAGCTGTTTCTTGAACTTTTTTAACTCACAGAACTACAAATCGTTGGTAGTCATTGCTGTTGCTGCCAGAGTTTTGGCACCCATCTTCCAGCATTCAGGTTCTCTCACTGCTAGGTCCGCAGATTATTTTCCACTCTTTGAAAAGACTGTTCATTCTCTCCAGGCAGCCCAGAGAAAGCAGGTTTCAGAGCACACATGCAGGAACAGGTGGAGATCAGTCTTTTTCAGTTGATAGTCAGAGGCCCCTAGTGCACCATATGTGGTGTTCTGCATCCCAGCCTGAACAGCATAGCCGAGTCTCATAATGCCTGTTCCTGCCAGGTAAGCTGAGTTTCTTGCCTTTTGCCCCTCTTTTGCAGCCTGGCTGTATTTTTTTGATAGCTCTTCTCAGCAAATCAGACATACAGTTGTCAGGTTGAAAGGATGACTTTTGATGCTTCCATGCCTTTTGGTGGTGTGGGGTCTTCCCTATCAGAGCAGCAAGTGTCACTAAAAGAGGGACAACAGGGACATTCTCAGAATTTGCTACAGTCTGTTTGTATGTGATAGCGCTCGATATAGGATAACATTGTTGTGAAATATGCCTATTAACTGTCCTTACTTTAGGATCTTAGAAATCCATCAGTGGTCTCCCTAACACCAGAGACATTTGTTGAATTAGTTCAGAGAAGAAAACGAGAGGAAATCTGGATGGTTGACTTCTACGCTCCGTGGTGTGGACCTTGTCAGGCTTTAATGCCAGAATGGAAGAAAATGGCCAGGGTAAATGACATTCAAACATTTTTTTTCTCCTTTTGTGTCCTGTTCCGTGGAATTATTGAGATGGTACAACTACTGTCATAGAGATTTGCCAACTGAGAAAGTCTAGTGATTAATATTGCAGGCAAAACAGGGGATTCTTACCTGACAGATTTATATTGCTTCAAATAAAAAGCTTTTTTTTTTTTTAAAGGTTCAGTACATTTATACTGTAATTGAGTTTTTCCTGTTTTCAAAGACCTAAGAAACTTTAGAGTAACTAACTTTCCTTGATGCTTAGTGCTTTGTCTAGACAACAGCTCTGCATTTGTTTAAAACAAAATATGAAAAAAAGATTTACCCATAAGAAATGGTAAGAAATGGTTGAAATAATTTGCCACTTTATTCTGAGTATTGTTTATGATCATTAGTCATCTTTAAGATAGCACTTAGACCTTGGTGAAACCTCTGACTTCGAACTCGTTTAATCTTAAATTCATCTTAATCCATTTTAATTATTTCCTATATTAGAAAGATTTTTTTTCCTACGATCTTGGTTTTTTCCCTGAAAATAAGTAAGTGTTAAATAACATGCACTTCAAAGCGGGTTGTCAGTTAGCTGAATTACACATACTTCAGTGTGGAATTGTTGGGATTGGGGAGGGTGTTTTTGTTTTGCAAGGTCATTACAGTGTTCTCTCATTTGCAAAGGCCATATTACTTTACTGACAACCATCTGGGTTTTCCTGGACATGTTTCTAGGAATTTGAACTATAAACTTGGGGCAAAAAAAATAGGGCTTTGGAAACAAGTACATGACTTTCAGATATTTAGAACTTGCCAAACTAGGAGTTCTAGCCAGGATTCTATATTCTAGTCAAATGTCTGTGAAGTATTACTAGCTCTATAGTACACGTTCGGTAATCATCAGCTTCCCTGCCTATGCCAGGTGGTTTGGGCCTTTGCAGCAAATACAGTGTGTTCAAGACACAGGCCAGCTGTGCGCTGATAGCACATCTGCACCGTACCAGGATCCGCCATAATTACAGAGCCGATGATACGGAACATGGTAATATGGTAGCCCTTATACTAAATAACCACACTCATACGTACCTCTGAGGCAAGGTAGGTGCCTCATGAGCCACGGGCATGCAGCTTATACTGAAATGTACGTGCATGATGGGAACGTACCTGGGTAGCTGGCTCCCATGAGATACCAGTGACCCATTTACAGAAAGGAAGCAAGCCTTGTGATAATCTTGGTTTGTTTTGGGTTTTTTTCCCAACTAAGTGATTAAGACTTAAATTCTGTTATTACTGAAACTGTAGTATTATTGGTTAGCATATCTGATTGTAGCTTTTCTTCTTTTTTCAGATGTTAAATGGATTAATCAGTGTAGGCAGTGTGGATTGTCAAAAATATTATTCTTTCTGTCACCAAGAAAATGTTCGGGGATATCCTGAAATAAGACTCTTTCCTCAAAAATCAAACACAGCTCATCAATATTAGTAAGTAGTCTAGTTTAGTTTAGAAGATGTTAGATGATGCGGTACAAGATGAATATACATCTTCTGTTGTGTACAAATGGTTCATCACAGCTATTAAAATAGGCTGTTATGATATTACTGTCCCAGATGTTATTGACTTCGTTACTTCAAACTAGTGCCATTTTATTTTGCCATTTCGTTTCAGTAATTTGTACTGAGACTGCCTCAGGAATCTTAATTTTCATTTCTTGTTCTTTATCAATTGCCAGTTTTCTAACTTTAATTGCCTGTAAAAGTAGATTATTTAAACCGTATAATATAAAAATACTACTGGGCTTAATCGAGTGTAGCTTTATCTTCAGAGAACAGAGCGATGTAGCCATCTGATCATCCTCCCTGCCAACAGTCTGTTAGCACCACTGCAAAAAAAATATCTAGTCATCCCATTTGTTGCATCATTAGTGTGGAAACATTAATCATTAACAAAACAAAAAAAACTCTATGGGAAATGAAATCCAGCCAAAAGCAAACAGCCTGTCCCCTCCATTTCACAGTACTGTTTGAAGATCCAGGGATTTTAGGAAGCACATGCATATTTAAAGATAGATAACCATCTGAAATAGCAGATGTCTTCCTTCATTATTTTATAAAATTAAAAGTTCTGTTAAATGCTGTCAGATCACAAACTGTAATGCCTCTTCATCGTAGTGCATCATAGACTTCAGTAGCTTTCAGCATTGGACTGCTTGCTTTTATTCAGGTCTTCTAGATGAAGTTTTTCTTAAAAGAATTTTTTTTTCCTGTTGAAAACAACTAAGTTCGTGAATATGACTAAGTGCCAAATTTCTAGTTATGAGTCAGCTCTTTTGTGAAAAAATATGGAAGTTTGTCTCTTGAAATAAAGATTACCAAAAGCGATTATCAAGTCAGATTTTGACAAGGTAACTCTATTGTAAAATACTTTGTTATAAAGTTGTAAATTAGTGGATATGAATTCTAAATTAATCTTTTTTCTAACCTGTCACTGGAGTCTCAAAATGCCCTGGAAGTCCAAATAATAAATCCTTGTCCAAGTAACCAGTTTGCCTGGACTTTCTGCTGTCAAATTGAGGGAAATGTATATAATTAATAATTGTTTTATTGTAATGAATGAACATCAATTAGAAAATATATTAAGATGTTTCAGTTTAATTCTCACGTGTCTTTGAGCCTGCATTTTATCTGGAGTTATTACCAAAGATCCTTCATTCAAAATAGTTCTAGCTATCAAAGCTTATGTACTCCAAACCAACTTTCTTACTCTCTTGACATAGAATTTTCTTCTATTCATCTTGTAGTCCTTAGTTCTGTATCTTTTAATTGTATTAATGAGACTTTCTCAGATTTGAGAGCAAGGTAAAAAAACATCCTAAAACATACATTTAAGTTCGTTATTTCATCATTTCCACTCTACAGTGTGTTGTTTTTTTCCAAACATAATTCAAACTACTGGGCAACTGAATTTTTCTTTTTAATCTTTTTATAGTAGCTACAATGGATGGCACAGAGATTCATATTCACTGAGAGGCTGGGCATTGGGGTAAGTCACTGCATTAAACTTTGTTCACAAGCCGCTTAGATAGTTTGCTTGCAAGGAGAAATTAATATTTAAATGCTATGTAAATCAAGAATTAGAAACAAGAATATATATTGCTTAATTTAAGATGTTAAAGTTTCCACATCTCTTAACTCAAGCTTTTAAAATGTGGAGAAATAGCATACTCCTTACTGTCCACCTGTTTTCTGAAGACCTGAATAATAAATATTATTATTTTGTCTACCACTTTAAAAAAGTGATTCTCTTATAGGTACAAAGTGTAATGTAGTGATTTCCAGGCTACTAATATTCTTAAGTTCAGAAATTGTTCTTGTGTTTAAATGGAATTTGGATACGTTTAAAATTTTGAATGGATTATGACTGTTATTCTTCCTCTCCACAGATACTTGCCACAAGTGTCTGTAGACCTGACTCCTCAGACTTTCACAGAAAAAGTTCTGAATGGAAAAGATCACTGGGTCATTGATTTTTATGCTCCTTGGTGTGGACCTTGCCAAAATTTTGCTCCTGAATTTGAGATCCTTGCAAGGGTAGGTTTTTAACTGTATTGTTGGATTGTTATATTTGTAATGGTTATTGGAATTCATCAGCACTTTAGTTTTTAGCAGTCATCCAAAAATCACATACCCCCAGTGATCCTCCTTAGGAGGACCCTCTTCAGTCTCACTTGCCAGTGGGTATTATCTCTTGCACAGACACACACAGACCCTCTTTTGAGACAGATTTCAGCTTATGATGGGGTGACCTTTGGAACTGTGATGTGCTTTGTCCTGAATTCAAGTGCTCCGCTGAACATGTAGCGGCTTCTGAGACAAGGTTAACAGTCTGCGAAGCAAACAAGCAACTACTCTGAAATATTTAAGATTTGAGCAATGTCTTTCATTTACTTTTAGCTGCACTGCTGGCTTGTTTAAGTTACTTGCTTACAGTCACCCATGGAAACTTGAAGGTGGTTTCTAATAAACCTTTCTTTTTAGACTATTAAAGGAAAAGTAAAAGCTGGAAAAGTAGACTGTCAGACTTACGCTCAGACCTGTCAAACTGCTGATATCAGAGCCTACCCTACTGTTAAGTTTTACCCCTACCAAGGAACACAGGTAAAGTGTCATCTTTGTGTACGCTGGTGAGCAGGTACTGTCAGTAGATGCATTTTATTTCACATTAAGACTTAAGAGACTATTTCTGTAACATACTAAAGTGCATTATTTAGATAGTTGGGACATACAATAATAATTTATTTCACTAATATTTAAAATAGGAAGACAATGATACAGTAATAAGGCGTTATTGAAAAATAATTAATTTAATTTAATAGAACAGTAACTAAAACGTGGGCTTAAGCAGAACCAAGGTTTAATTTTGCAGGGGTCTCGTGACAAAATGTTTTTCAACCTTTACCAATTCCACCACCAGCTACCAAAAATAGGAAAAGTCTCCCTCTAAATGAAATGTGGACAACTTAATTTTGGCTAAAAAGAAATATTCTTTCAATGTAATCATAGCATTCCGTTACAATTTTGACTTAAATAATGTATTTTAAGACAGAAATTTGATTAAAAATATTTAGTTTTGTCTCAAAAACAAACCTTATCAAACCATTTCAATTATCAGTGTGACTCTCAACATTTCCTACTAACAGATTAGTAGTAATAAAGTAAACTGAAAAAGTATCCAGGTAGTTCTAGGAAATTGCCTTTATTCATGTAAAACTATTACATTTCAAGAATATTACAGTCATCTTTTTAAATGTATTAATGCTGAAGATAAAGTATTCAATACATTCTGATAGTTAAGGCAATTCTTTTAATTACACTTTCCTTTTTTAACTGAATCTCCTATGGTAAGTTCTAGAAATCCTTCCTTCAGAGAATCCTAAATTCAGTAAGATTTTTCTGTGGTAAAGAGTAAACTTTTCAGGTCTCAAAAGCAGCGATCCACACTGACAGATTTCATGACCATAGATTACAAAGTGGCAGACTTTGTAATGGCTATCTACATTAAATATTTCGATGAATAACTGTGAGAAAATTATAACTATTTCAGATTTTTTTAGGGATCATGACAAAATTTGTGTGGATTTGAAAACTAGCAGCTAAGGGTGTTTCTTGCTATAAAGACAATTAACATTGTTTAAGCAGAGACAAAAACATATCCATGTAAATCAATATACCAGAGCCCTTGTCTTCCTCCCTGCATTCCTCTTGAATTTTGTCTGAAAGCAAGCAGATTTTCTGTTCAGTGTGGAGCATGGGTAACATGTTACACAATTTTTTTTTTCTTTAAGAAAAATGTTCTTGGCGAATATATAGACAGCAGAGATGCAAAAGGTATTGCTGACCTTTTGAATGAAAAATTAGAAGCCATTCAAAATAAAGGAAAAAGAAAAAAATCTAGAAATAAGGTAAGAATACTTATTGTGGGGCCTTTTGCAAAAGACTTTTATTATTGTAAAGAATAGCCCTTTAAAACATCTCTTTGTCCATGAGATACAGCCTGTAATATCTTCAAATAGTACCAGGTACATTTTACTTCCAGTCTTGTGGTGGTGGTGATTATTTATTCAAACTCAGTTCTCCCATGTCCACAGATGTAGTAGAGAATGCTGCATACTGCAGTTGCCACATCACTTATGGCAAGACTTAGATTTTATAGATATCCATGGGACAGCTGCATTTAAAGATACATGGCTGAGATAAACTGTATCTTTAGGTGTAATCCTTAGACTAGATTTAAGAAGCAGGCACCAAATTAGAGAGGCTGATTACTGCAAGTTTGGGATTAACACTAACTCAGAAGATATTAATATACAGCTGTTAAATAAAATTCAGGGTACTTCTTAAGAAACATTTGTCCTTGTTGAAAAATTAGTACTACAGAGAAAGAGAAACTTAAAATTACAGGGGAAAAAAAAACAAATAGTGTTGATTTTCATTTGTACTTGCAGAATAACTTGTTTATTTTCTTGTCACTAGGATGAACTCTAAGTGGTACTGAAGGTAGATACGATTCAAAATACTCTGAAGCTGTGAATATAGAAGACACCACAAGAAAAATATGAGGCTGGTTACATTCATGACAGGACAAAAGATAGGAAAACTAGTTTGAGTTCACGGGCATATGTGACTCTATGAATTCTGTTGAAACTGTGGTAAGATGAAAGCATTTTGGTTTTGATGGAGGCATTCAATGTTTCTGCAAAAGAATTCGGCATGTCCCTTTTCTGATACACCAACTACCTTCTTCCTAGTCAAACATTGGAGCTGACCAGAAATGTGGACTGTATCACTTTTGCCTACCCATTTACTAGTTCCTTATATTTTTCTGTCTCTTTTCAAAAAACACTTCTTGAATGTGGCACTCAGCCTGTGGCTGAATATGCACTCAAACCACTCTGCAATGCAGAAACACAACGAGGGATTGTCTGTTTGAAAGACAAACAGGTTTACCTGATGCTTTGGGGTTGCATTATTGTCTACTTAACTGCTAAGAAATAAAATCAAGAACTGATAGCAGGATAGGTTTCTTGAATGACATTGCTCCTGCCCTTGAGTGGATTACTTTATGGTGGCACTGGGGGTGGTGCTGGGAGGGAAGAGAACTTTGAAGAGCCTCTTTGGTTGTTTGGTTTGTGGGGTTTTTAATTTTCTTTTTTAAATAATCAAAAAAAAAAAATCCAGGACTCCAAACTTAGTGTTTCATGGGCTTTCAAAATTTAAGTTATGCCATAGAAGCATCTGCTTAAGTTATTAGGTCATAACTTTATTATTGCCTTTTTAAATATGAATGTATTCTGTGGATATATTTACCCTCTTTTGGTATTACCACTTTCCCTTTCTCTGCAGACATGTTTTGAGGGGTTTGTTTGGTTTTTTTACATAATCTTAGGCAAGCAGGATAGCAAGTGCCTTTTTTTAATTTAATAAACACTGTACATTGCAATGTCTCCTCATACATCTTAATAGAATTCCCATGCTGTAGAATAATATTTTTTCATAGCTTCTCAATAGACAAGAAAAATTACAGAAGACAGTAAAATGCCTGCTGCATTTAAGAGTTCAACATTGAAATGTTTTGTGTTTTCAATAAAATGCTGCTGAGAACTTGTAAGATTGACTTTTCTCCCTGCTCTCCGTGGATCTAGATTTGGCATGACTCTTCACTGTAGTGTGGGTATTACAAATTTTTAAATATATTGTTATCTACAAGTAATTTATTTTATAAAGAAGGCAGCAAGAAATAAAAGGAAGAGATTCTAGTAACTTTGAGACATTCAAGTACATCTTCCCCTGTGGTCAGGGTTACATCTATTGCTTTGTGCTTTTGCAGTATTTTTCTCTGAAACAGAAAATGTATTGCATCTGCTTTTTAATAAAGTAGACCTTCTCCCATCCAAACTCAATCACAATCAAAAATGAAAATGTTGGTAGTTTGTGGCTTTAATACAAACTTGGTTTTGGTCAGTTTTTGCATGTATGGTTAACTGTAAATTCAGTTCCTGGAGAATGAGGTCATGGTTACATGCTCTAGGATCCTACTGTTAAAAATCCAATCAAAAGTAACCTAGTATAGACATTTGTACAGTTTATCTTATTTCTGCTAACAGGAACAGACTAGTACGGGGGAAAAAAAAAATGCTTCACAACAGGCTCCTCCGTAAGGTGATGGTAACATAAGAACTTTCTGGCTTTACAAAAAGCTGAATTATGAATAGAGCCCTAGTAAAGTGTTACTTCATCACTTCCTTCTGGTTTAGTAATTTGAAGCATATAGATAACTTATGAAAAGACAGCACTACTGTCCTCATCAAAATATCCTCTACACTGACTTATTTCATCTGGGCTACTAGTTTTGAAACTCATTTTGGCTGGGGGGAAGAGGATTTATTTTAAATATCAATAAAGTTCACTTTTAAGACTTAATTCTGTATCTTTGCATACATTTTTTTTAAATTTCTAAGCTAGAGCCCAAATGGATGTGTATGAGGGAAAAGTAATCTTCAGAACAGGAAGAGAGAGGGAGCTATACATGATATAGATTTCCAAGAACTTTTTCCAAGTTTTTATGGGTTTTTTTGCCAGCTGCCCTTTCTCACACTTCTCAGTAAGCAGCGAGTAATAAAATCTTGCCTTTATTACTAGCCCTACAAAGAAACAAAACCTTTTATACATGGTTCTATCGCCAAACTTCTCTCCAGGCAAGTTCACATAATTACATGATCAAATTTTTACTAGTCAAGGGTCTAAACTGGTTATTCAAGATAGTTCTGGAGCAGCACTATTTTTAAATAAGAAAATCTTGAAGTAGCCATGTCCCTCCATTTTCTCTGGTAGAATCATGGAGGTGTCAGCATTGCCTCATTCTTCAGAAATCAAATCATAAAAAGAAAAGCAAAAAAAACCTCCACCACCAAACCATAAAAACCACCCAGAATAATCAAAAATCTTCTCAAAATTCAATGAAGAACTGTACTGTTGAACAAATAGGTTGGAATATACCCCAATGCCAAAGTGCCAAACATAATTCAAAACAAATTATAATCATATTTTAGTAACTGTTTTGATACTTCAGGTTCATTTCATATTTTAAAAGAAAAACCTTCAAATTCACATATCCAAGCAATAAACAAAGTGGAAAAGGAATCTGAAACAGTACATGAATGAATGCTCTGTTTTTTAAATAATGTTCCACCATTCCATAGTCCCCCTCACTCCTCCCAAGAGTAAATTTCAATTTTACTCTCATCATATGACCGGGGTTGTTCCACTTCTCCCGGTGGATAGCGTTTATTATCCCTTACTCTTCACTTCTTTCCTAGCACCACTCTGCTGTGACTGTTCAACTGGGCGGACAAGTGCAATGACCTGTGGGTTTTGACCGAACGCCACAAAAGGTCTCGAGTCAAAGCAGGGCCCAACACGCTCCAGGGCCTCTGGTGCTTAGTAAGCCTTGTGTGGGTATCAAACATCGGCAGCCTCGCCCAATTTCTCCAGTTACAAGCAGCTGACCCCGAGGCTGGTCTTGGACCTTCTCCTTCTCGAGTAACTACACATGCACAAAGAAAGGGCAGCGTATCATAAAACACACCATACCTGTATGCTGCACAATAGGTGACCTAGTACGTACGGAGGCCTAATGGCTTTCAAATTAATCTCTGGCATCCTATTTTGCTTTAATTAAAAGAAGAACTTCCATGGCTGTTCCATGTCGCTGAACTCATTAGCTATGACACCTTATACTAAAACAACAAAGTTCCCAAGAAACATTTGGCTCCTTTAGCTTCTACCGCTGCTAAAAGGCATAAAAATAGAATAGAGAGAATATAGCAGAAGTTTCAAGCAACATACTGAGTTTATATGGTCTGCAGTTGGAGAGATCATGGGTTGATCAAACTTGCTAAATTTGACTTTTTTTTTCCCGTTCATGGGCATGCTTCAAGTTTAATTAGTTGTGGATGTTCCATATGTTTTTATCAGTTTATAAAAAGACTTCAAATGTTTTAATATTTAAAGTTTTCAACAGGAATCCACAAAAAGAACTTACTTCATTTACTGAAACTTTGCATCTGAAAACGGGGATGTTCCAAGACCAAATACTTTAAGCCTTGGCCTTCTCTCTACGCTAGAATGCATTATTAATTTTTTCTTCCATCTGTATGTGAGCCACCACACTTTGGATAATAAACAGCTAAAGGTGGATCATCAACATGGTATTAAGTACTTACCCCCAACATTAAACAGACTCTTGTACTGCTAATTTTCTAAGCTCTAGTACACTTCTCTATATGTTATTAGCTGCCAATAGAAATTAATTAGTTAGTTGGGCATAAAGAAGAGTGTTTCCTAAATGAATGTATATGATCAGTGTGTTGTGCATACTATTTCTTGACTAAAACTGCAAGTCATGTCTGTTAACATTTGGCATGTATTCTCCATAAGCCAACACATCTTGTAAGAAAATGCCTACCTTACTTAAATGTCAGTGTTTCAAAAAATATTCAACAGCTGAATTAAGTAGGGGTTGGAGTTTTTTTAGAGTATGATACACAGTAAAATTAAGTTAGTTCTGTTTACTATACAACTGAGCTGGAATGGGAAATACTGCCTTAAAGATGTTCTCTGCTTTCTAGGGCTTAGGGGACCGAAAGCAGGATCTTGTTTTTCCGTAAATCAGCTCAGACTTACATGAAGTAGCTATAATTTCTGCGTATCATAGGCTACCATAGAGCCACATAAAGAATAACCTTGTTCTGTTCTTTTCCATCCTTGTGAAGTACCAGATACGTTAACAGGAACACACTTCAAACAGAACTGATTACAGATGCTTTCAACCATTAGAAATTCACACAGCTGACCTGGACTTTCCAGAAAACAATTTTCTCCCTGTAGTGTGCATTTCATAGTATGCCTTTATAATCCTGGTAGAAAAAGAAAACATTTCCTTCCTCTTGTTATGTGCACCTTAAGCAATCCCCGTCGTGCCATCCTAGGTAGATAACTTTTTCATCAGGTAGCTAGTTTACTTTTGTTATGTCAGAAGATCTCAGCTAGTTCAGTAACAGAAGCCCACGTCCAGGATATTTTGTGTTTCATTTTCACCGGGGCTCTATTAGAAAAATATCCTATGTAAACCATGGAGAAAAGTTACTATATTCCCAGCCTGTCTCTGCAGTTGTAATTCAATGCTCTCTTTTCGGTAATTATGTTCGCTTACTTTATTATCCTGCCTTTGATCCCTGCATGATTATGTCTTGAATGACCTCGCTATTCCAATTATGTACTACAGCCAGTGAACTGTGTTTATAGTGCACGATTTTTCTGTTCGGGCTCAAGCCTGGAACAGCATGCAAAGAAGTACCTGTATGCCTGGCCAGGCACTAGAGCCAAGAAGTATGATGTGGCACCACGCTCCGGCAGTACCGCCTATCCTGCCTTGTTCTCTTTTAGCGTAAGTGTCCTCCCGCACAGCTGCGGCTGTAGAGTACCCTGTTCTACAGCCACTGCTGTTAGAACAAGGCCCGTGTGGGGAATTACAGCTGTAATAACACGGGTCCTTATGCTTGAGACATCACACAAGGTGTGGTAACTCTCCGTAGGATGTGGTGTTACGCACACAGCTGCACTCGGTTCAGTTAAGACCGGTAGGCGCTTGATCACCTTTTCACCTTTCTGTTCTGAAGGTGTTCGAAGGCTAAGGACTAAGCCACAGCACGTAAGCATGCATGTGCGCTATACAGAAAAGACCAGATTCCTACAGGACTTCATACCTATATTTGCTTAGCTGAGAATAAAGGGGCATCATATTAAATATAGCAGAAAAAACCAGAGCAGAAGTGTTACTTTCAATGTTAAATAGCAGGAAAGAGTCTTAACGGTAGGTATTCTGCACAACTTTTACTTCAGAATGTTATCCTGTAGCAGAATAAGTAGTAGAGCACAGGGATCTAACAGGCTGAAAACTAAATAAATACTGCAATGCACATACAGGAATTTAACAAAATGCCTTTAAAATTTTGGACAAGTGAGAAATGCAGATTTGATTCTGAAACAAAGAGTCAAAGTTTTTTTTCTGATAAAATAAGGACAATGGCAGCAAATTTCACTGAGCTCACAGAATAAGCTTTTCTTAAAGAAAACATTTATAGGCCTTCCTCAAAAATATTTTTTCATTGCTTTTGTACTTGCAGAAAAGCGGAAGAGCTCTGATCTTGTGAATACCACTGTGGGCCATGAGAGGTTATACTACAACATCAACCATCAACATCTGAATGCATGGGGAAAAAAAAAATTCCCTACCTGTGCAGAAAAATACTGTGTGCATAAACATATAAACGCTTTATTTTACAACATAGCATCTCGGTGTACAATTTCCCTGTGTAATGTGACAGCAAGACAAAAACATGAAACATCATACGACAGCAAACTGTAGGCCAGATTAATCTTAAATTTAATCTTAAATTACAGCATACTTGCACTTAAAGTTAGAAGTAACTCCAGATCAATCACCAAGTACAAGCAGGTCCCCTACTTCCCTAAGCATACTGGGTTTAGAAGACAACCAAGTTTTAACTGCTCAGTTTGTCCTAACCTGAAAGCTTCAGAAGCCATAAGTGCACCAACAAACGATACTGGTGTAGATCAGTATTAGTCATTTTAACACCCATTATAGAATGCAAGGTGGACATCGGTATTTTGATCCTTAATTGTCTTTACATCTTTAACACAGGATGGCATTACTAGACTGGTTTACTGCTCACTCTCAGGTTTAGACAGTACCGTGTAAGTCTTCCCTCTCAGGGATCCCTACGGGGCAGCGTGCCAGGTCAGCGATCCCAGCCTTCTGCTTCTGCGAAGGTTGGCAGGGACTCTAGAAGGGAGCACGTGCTGGCTCCTCAGCTGCATCCATTACCCACTCTGTGGTTGCAGTTCAACAGAGGGGCAGGGCTGAGTCAAGAGTGGTAAACAGTTAAGCTGCCTGATTTTTTTTCTGGAGGTACCTTTAGTAAAAACAGCATCAGTCATTAAATTGCCTTTGATTCAATCCTTAACATATGCCTTCATTTGCTGTATATTCTATGCATATAAATAAGGGTGCCTACAGAAACTGGGTATGAAAATATTCATCATTAATTTGCTTTTAGTGCTACTACTAGGCTTAGTATGCTATTCAAGGATGGGCAGAGTTGCCATTGCCAGTGAAAGGAAGAAAGCTCTGAGGTAGAACCACAGAGCTGTCTGCTGTTTTGACGGACAATCTCAAGCACACAAGACAGCTCTAGCCAAATACTGATGAGACATATTGGAAAAAAGTAGTTTTCTCCAAAAACTAAACAAGTAAATATAAGTTATAGTAGTCATTAATTCTGACATTCCTATGGTGAGAGTAATCACTCTTCAAATACTATCACAGAATCACTAAGGTTGGAAAGGACCTTCAAGATCATCAAGTCCAACCATTAACCCAACGCCACCATGTCCCCTAAACCATGTCCTGAAGTGCCACATCCACACGTTTTTTGAATACTTCCAGAGATGGTGACTCCACCACCTCCCTGGGCAGCCTGTTCCAATGCTTGACCACTCTCTCGGTGAAGAAACTTTTCCTAATATCCAATCTAAACCTCCCCTGGCACAAGTGCAGAACCCGGCACTTGGCCTTATTCAACCTCATACAGTTGACCTCAGCCCATCGATCCAGCCTGTCCAGATCCCCCTGCAGAGCCCTCCTACCCTCCAGCAGATCAACACTCCCACCCAACTTGGTGTCATCTGCAAACTTACTGAGGGGGCACTCGATCCCCTCATCCAGATCATCAGTAAAGACATTGAACAAGACCGGCCCCAGAACTGAGCCCTGGGGAACACCGCTTGTGCCCGGCCGCCAGCCGGATTTAACACCGTTCACCACAACTCTCTGGGCTCGGCCGTCCAGCCAGTTCCTCACCCAGCGAAGAGTAAACCTGTCTAAGCCACGAGCCACCAGTTTCTCCAGGAGAATGCTGTGGGAGACGCTGTCAAAGGCTTACTAAAGTTCAGGTAGCCAACATCCACAGCCTTTCCCTCATACACTAAGGGGGTCAGCTGGTCATAGATCAGGTTGGTCAAGCAACTATAATACTATATTCAACCACTATTTACTATAGAATACATCTGTAAAAACACATTACTATAGAAATACATCTAACTGGCAGATAACATGGAATTAAGGATTTATTTTCACTGTACAAAATTTAAAAAAAAATTAAGAGCACTGTGTTCACATCACAAAAGGCTGTAAACTGGTTTTGTGCAGACGTACTGAGATCACCACTCAGTTCTTGATATTTCAGATGGAATCTGGGAAGCAAATTCCACAGGCCCAGGATCTTTAGTACAAAGAGCCTTTCTTCAACAAGGAGCTGGATACAGCCATCATGTTTTTACTGACCATAGATATTAACAGGAGAGATACCTGTCCTCACTGAAGTACACATTCAGCTATTACGGGACTTCAGTCCTCCACCTCTTCAGAGGTGGATTCACAGCACATTTAGACACCCCGAAAACAATACAGAACTGCCACTAAGACCCTACCATTTCCCCAACGATTTTTATATCCTGTGCAGTAACTTAAGGAAGCGTATAGCCAGCCTGCGCACTAGAGGATGAATTGACAGTTTGAGCTGGAGCGGCAGCAGGTGGCAGCGATGACTCGGGAGCCGCGCTCCTGCAGGCCCTCCATCAGCTTGCGTTTTACAAGCAAAACAAAACAATCTGTAATCTGCTGCTGTAAGTATCCACTAATCAGTCAGTTTTTCCTCACACCTACCTTTGCAGCGAAAAGAGCTTCCTAACTGCAGCAAACTTTTAAATTCTTTTGTCCATATGACAAGCACAAATAACAACATGCAGGACCCTGTAATACATGAAGTTCTGTTTTGAAGACAAAGTCCCGGAAACTTCACTCAAAACTGCCATTTCAGGATCATGTGCAGGTAACCAAAGGCTAAACGCTTTAGGGAATGGTAGGGTGTATTTCTCAGTAATTTACTACTTCAGCTACAGGCACACTCTTACCTCTTTTGGGGGGTTCTCATTTTTCTTTTTAACTTCAGCAGTGTTGTTTTGTGCCTCTTTCTCCCAACTTCTCTTTGTCAGCTTCATCGATGAAGCACCAAAAGATCCTCAGAGCTGAAGTCAGGATTCTTCTGTTTCTGGCAGCCAAAACACACCCTTCTGTAAGAATAACTTTCCAATATGATAATTGTCATAAATCAGCTTTTGTACTCTCCCCTTGCATTCTTCTTCTACCAACATGCTTGCTTTTTTACATGCTTGCTATTTTACCCACACAAGTCATCTTCAAAGGTGAGGCTGTAATTACTAAGCCTAGACATCTCTCCTTCAGAATAGCAATGAGATTTTACAACATATCTTGCATATTTACATGTACAGCCAGTTCTGTCACCCTAAGAGTATCGACTGCAACACACCTCTCACTGCCAAAGCTCTATTCATTCCCCTCAGGGCTCCTCACGCCACAGCGCCTGCATACCTAGCACATTTCTCCGGTTTCCAGAACTTGTTTACTTAATATGGCTGTAAACAACTGGAAAGAGTCAGGAGATAGCTTGCTAAGGCTGCGGGGACTAAGGACTAGTTAGGTAGCCTTCAGACTGGGCTTAGAAAGAACCTTCAGGTTAGGACCAGAGACCTTGTATCAGCTAATTCTTATAATGCAAGTTTACCTACAGAGATCTGTATCTGCACGGCATCCAAGAGAAGCTACCTATAATCGCAGAAAAGGAGGTGCAATGAAAGTAGCTCCGCAAACAACACAGACCAGCAAGAAAGGATCTCACCTAAGGGAAAAACGTGGAGGGAACAAGGAGTTGGCTGGCTGCTAACAGCTCTGCTTTTATGCATTATTGCAGGCCACTGCAGAACTTACACAGAGAAACAGCCTCTGTAACTGGCACAAGCTGTGTGAACAAGCGTGGTTTTGCAGGATGACAACCCTGTGTCTTTGGAAGCACTCAAGAACACTGGCTTTATGGTGTGTAAGAAACGAGATTTCTTGGAGCTCTGCAAAGCTTAGACTCAGTATGTAGAATGATTATTCACGACCAGGGATATTTCAGTGTTAGTTTTCATCAGTCAAACTAAGCATTGCTTTCTACCCTCACTCACATCACTTGGTGTAAGACTTTCACGCCACGAGAGGCAGCACAAAGCGTCGTAACAGGGTGTACATGTTGGGGCTCATTCTGACTCTGCTGCTCTGCTGGATTACCAAACAAGCGCCCAACCCACTCTTACCTGTTTGTCATCCTTCATCTTTTGAAAAGCAGGCTCTGCCTCCAGGCACACAAGATAAAGGCAAACCTCCTCCCCCCCCCAAAAAAAGTGAAGGTTTTTTTGGTTCCTTTTGTTCCTCAAAGGTCTGACAACAAACCAAGGCTCCACAGTGGGAGCTTGGAGACCCTAGATTCACATTTTGTTATTACTTTAGTACCTTAATGGCAATACTAGGCTAGTATCAGTGTCTAGCACAGCTCAGTCTTGAATCTCTAGTGTGCCAGATTTCCAGTGTCCTGAAAACAGGGAGAAATGAGGGATGGCCTGGCTTTTCCAAACCATTGTGCAAAGTTACTCTGTATCTGCACTTAAACTGTTACTCCTTGTTGCTTGTGTTTCTTCACATTAGGATGCCACAGGACTCTACAAATTGAGACATTACAGCATAGACTGAGATGCTAAATCCCAACTGTTTCTTCCTTTTTTTTTTTTTTTTTTTTTTTTTAACAGTAGTGTTGTCTAAATCAAGGTGGCAGTGGGGGAGTTGACCAACGTCTTATACCATCAGCCACACTAGTGGAAAACACATGCTATTACCATTTCATTTTCTAATATCGATTACTTCAGTACCGACCAAAAGAAGCTTCACTTAGAGTGCAAACTCTTAGCCTTTACTAGGTGTTGGCAGTAAGTATTAGAGGACTGCTGTCCTGATAACCCTGCATTTGTGCTTTTCAACTTCGTGCCAGAAGCTCCTCAAGTCCCACCACTCAACCTTACACCAGCATAAGGCAGCACTGCCCCTGAACTGAGTATCCCACCTTTTGCCTTGCTCAAGCCCCCATGGTCAGACAGCTTCTGATGCAGATTCATACTACAGCTGATAAAAAAAAACCCTCAAACTCACCAGCCAAGTGGAGATGACACATATTACAAGTAAAATCCTTCAGTTTCAGATTTTGAGTTTTATATTCTAAGAACCAACAAGTCCCCTTTCCAGAATTAATCACACATAATTTTTAGCTTTAAGAGAAGAGGCTATTATATATCAGGTTAATATGAAGCAATCAAGATACACCATTAGTTTTCAGACCTCCTTGTTTGGTTTTTTTTTTTATCTAGTTCACTTAAGAGAAGACTATGGAAATACCTGGAGATTTTTCCTGCGGAATGAGTTCTATCTCTTGGAAGAATTGGGCCACAGCAACACCATCATCTGCTGGACAAAATTGGCTCCCTGTCTCACACAGCACTGTGTGTTGAAAAGCAGCTGGGGAGAAGGTGGGAGTAGTGCATGAAAGGTTATTTGCACATTCTACCACCCCGACCGGGAGAGCTGCCCAGAGCTCCTGCTCCATTAGAAGAGACGAGCTGCAGGTAGAGAGACATAACAGGCATGCTTACACTGCACACAAAACTGGCAACCTCCAACAAAGCAATTGCTGCAGAGCAAGCAGAAGGCTTAGCCTCTGATCAAGAAAATGGGGGGCTATGTACGAGACCTAACTGCTCCACCACATGGAATAGACTCAAGTATATTTTAGTCACTTTATTGTATCTATATACATTACATTTTGATTCTCCAAGTAGTCAAGGCAGTTATTCTCAAATAGTTTAGTACATCGATTTTATAAAATACAGCTGAACCAAAGTAGATTAGAAATACATACATTATGGTACATTAAGTGCTTTGAACAATGATTAGTCTGGCCACCTGCTAGTGAGCGAGCGATTCTCTTGGTTTTGGTCATTCTCACAGAGGAGAGTCTGCTCCACAGATACTCCCCTGCACCCAGCAGAGCTACTTAACCAGCAAGAGTCCCTCATGTGCTTTTGGGGGACAGAATGCATCACTGAGCCACTACAAGGCATTCTGCTGTCTACACGATGACTCAAAGCAAGTCATCGCTTCTGACTGGGACAAGATTTAGACATTGGTCACAAGGCCTCAGATCAAAACAACAAAAGAGAAAGAGCTAGTGTAGCTCTGAAAAAATGCAGTCATCTTGTTTGCAACTGGGATTTGCTTACACACCTATATGCTAAACCTGTGTTATAAAGAAATAATTAAAAAAAAAAAATCCCTGTAATCAAAGGTCAATGTAATACCTAGGCTGTTCCCCTAGGACATCCTTAGGCATGCTGCCGGGACACAGACCTGACATGGCCCCACAAGGAGCTCTCTCAAAGATCTCTTCTGCATGAAGTATTGCTCCCCTTTTGAGAAAGTCAGCTTTGTAGCAAGTGAAACGCCAGGACAATTCTTATTCTGAAAAGGGAACGTTTGAGGAGATCTGTTCAACTTCTGGGATTTGAACAAGAAATGCTTACAGCTTTATGTCACATGGCAGCCAAAGATGTCCCAATTCCAGTTGACACTGCAGCTACTGTGTTACCCATGACTAGTAGTTTGCTATTTACTGCAGACTGAGCAGGACTAGTCTATCAGCCACATCCTGACCCAAAGTTAGCTGTTGATGCCAGCTCAAGATCACTCCTGCAAATCTCTCCAATTGCTATAACTTCAGCTTAGGAAGGTCACAATTCACACACCTGGGCTCTGTGCTCACAGGCTGCAAAACAGCTGGCCAGTGGAAAGTTCTCACTTTTACAGCACTGAGGGTCCCATGCTGTCACGTAGAAGGAAACATTAGCTACAGTCAGATGATCGTGTCGCTTATAGAGCCAGCTGCTTGGGACTCAAAGACAAGCAGAACAGAGCAGCCACACATCACTGGATTAAGGATTACTGATGACAAGACAGCGCTAGCAGATTACAGCTCTACATTAGCCTAGTGCAGATGCCATGACACTGCTCATATTCATGCTCCATCAACCAATCTACATACTGACAAAGGTGGAAGCAAACATAACCAGCTGCTGTTGGGTGACCTTAGCTGGTCAGGCAAGTCAAGTTTCTTCCTTGTAAACTTTGGAAGGGGAAGGAGGAAGAACACATGTAAACTTCAACTGAGACTGGAACAGATTCAGGCTGCATGGTACGCTCTTTCACATTCATGGACCAAGACAGAAGGTAGAAGCCACAAAACTGAGACTAGCATTGAGCTGATGGACTGGTTGGTTCCGCATTACACAAGGCCCCACACACAGCTAGCCACCCTGGGAGTACATTTCAACACAGGAGGCAAGATGTGTCCCAGAGGTGGTCAGCTGTACCTGACGCACTGTGTTGGACCGAAAGGGTTCTGGGCAAAAGGAAGCAAGAAGTACTCTGTCAACTTCCCACAGCACACATCGCTGCAGCCTTCAACACTGCACCCTCAGAAACAATGACTGTATTGTACAGAGGAAGATAGAATACTTTCATTTCTGCTACTTCAAAGTCAGCATCTTTGCTCATCCTCCAGTAGAGCTTTGCAATGGGTTGGAGAAGACTTCTTCCAACCCAAATAACTGTTGCCTCCTGGCAGCTCAGACCTGAGCTGCACTGGCTGTTTTTAGAAACAACAGTTCAACTCTCACTGCTGGCATTTTCTTTTCTCAGTGTTGCCCAGCTGTCACTCCTGAACAGAGCGACCACCATCTGCTGCAGAAGAAAATACTTAACACAGAAGTAGTGAACAAAATGCACATTTCAATCCATAGTTACAGTGAAGATGGTATTATGAGGCAACTGGTCAGAACAAGCAAGTGG
Organism: Phaethon lepturus; assembly: GCF_000687285.1. Classification (NCBI taxonomy): domain Eukaryota; kingdom Metazoa; phylum Chordata; class Aves; order Phaethontiformes; family Phaethontidae; genus Phaethon; species Phaethon lepturus. The sequence goes on along the minus strand of NW_010525951.1, from coordinate 66,320 downwards.
TCATACAGAGCTATACCATCCCAGACTCCACGTTTGTTTCAAGTCCCTCCATCAGAGACTGGAAGTCAAAGGACAGTATTCTCACCTCTCAAACTCATAAAACCCTCTCTTATTTACTGGCCTATATTATAATGAAGCTAAAAAGTAAACTCATCACCTACAAAACCAGGTAAAAGTTAATAAAAATGGGAAGAAGTGCTTATTGTCATAACATAGAGATTCACAAATCTCTGCACATCTTATCCATCATACAAGATACCTATTAGTTCAGGTTTTTCTTTTTACAGAAGTTTACTACATTCATCTCAGTGGTGCAAAAAAAAAAAAAATCTAATACTGCTGAAGAGACAGTTTTTCCATTGGGACTGCACAGTGTGATGAGATCTGGATGCTCATTCTCATCAGCATGTCATAAATACAAGAAAAACATTCTCCTGGCAAAGTTTCACCATGAGGTAAATGCATTGTTTGAAAGTCCTGGGGAGCTGAAATGGATTTGAAGTGATCTGCCAGGGAGTGATGGTTTCATTAATGAGAAAGTTGTCACTCTAAGGTAGTATGCTTCATTTTGTCTAGCAACTTGGTGCCTTCTGCTAAGGAAAGGGTTAATCAGCTTCATTACTATAATTATTCAAGTCTTGTTAAAATAAAGAGTGTATCTTTTTAGTTACCTCTTTCCAGGGATTTGGGCAACATTCAGATCGAAGTACTGTTTAGGATTGAAGGGATATGTTTTGGTTTTTGCAGTGTGCTGATGACTGACAACCCATTTTTATGGGATTCTGCTAAAATGAAATTATGACAGATAAAGACAGACTTGTACTGCAGTAATATAACTTAAAATATGTAGTGATACGGCATTATAGCTGTGGAGCTGCCTTTTAAAGAAAAAAAATACTGTTTACAAAACCCAGGAAAAAATTGAAGCTACAGAGCATAAGCAGGACAAGTTATTCATGGATCCTAGACAGGTCAACTACAGATCACTGCAACAACAGCAGAACTCAGGAATTAACTTCATTCTTCTCTCACCCACCCACACACAGCAGGGGGGTTTATTTCACATTTGCAGTACCACACATCCACTACAGAAACATGAGCTGCTCATACTCAACACCACTTCGGCAGTGCAAGACTTAAAGAGATCACGTAGTTCGACACCATCATGAACTGGATAGTATGTTTCAGTGCTCTTACATGGAGATAGTATCACCTTCCCTACTGACAGAGGGAATGTCTCTAATCAATGCTGTTCAGTGGTACCTTACAGCTTAGATCCTTGGTGAGGCTGCTTCGCTAATCAGCCTCCAGGAGAGGATTAAAGTGCAACAAGCAGATTTCACACTTCACATGATGATGCACATGGTCAGTGTAGACATGGAACTGAAATCCTCTTGCTTACTGCTGGACAGACCACAGAAAAAGAGTGGCCTATAATGTCATTGTCCTCTTGTGCTTTCCCAATATGGGCTTTAGCTTAGCAATTCAGGCCCAGTCCTGTCCAATGGTCTGGCACCATCAGGAAATACTTGTCCATAGCTTCACAAAACCTGGTCCGGTACAGTTCTGGAGAGACCACAGTTGGCATCTTACCTAATGTGTAAGAGTCAAGAGCAGTTAGAAATGGACTAAAGAGTATACTACAGTACAGACAGATGTCACATGAGATTACAACACCAGACAGCATAATCATGAAGGCATACTATACAAGGAAGGGTCTTGGAACCAACAAGCATTATCAGCTGCCTTTTTTTTTTTTTTTTTTTTAATTTTTAGTTTAATATTTAGGAGAAGACAGATCAAGGTCTGGACCCCTAACACTGAGATACCTGAAGTTGGAGGAACCATCTAAGCTTTTTACATCAGCCCTGATCAGTTTGTTTCTTTTTCTCTTCTCCTGTTTACAAGTCTTTGAGGTTTTCCTAGCAGAGACGCAAATTTCTCACATGAAGAATTTCACTCTTTGGACATGCTCTTATCTTCTCTAGACACTTGAGCAGCACTACATCAAGTGTTCTCCTTCCCTTCTCTTTCCAGCCCTCCTACTAACATGTGGCCAACACTAGGCAATGCTGCACAAAAGGTACTGTACTCACTTCCACAAAGCGAAGTCCTCAGCTGCTCAAAACATAGGCAGAAATCATTTGACAAGGATTCCTCCACCCTAATAGCTCAGAGTATATCTGGTTTTCTAGACTCTCAAAACATCTTCTGAAATCAGGCAGCAAGTTTTTTTTTTTTTTTGCTAGTATCTCTGTATGGATGACTAAGTTTGCATGTGAGTAGTTGGTAACTAAGAAACAGAAAGGAACAGTCTGATAAGTAGATTATTATTATATTATTATTATTCCTTTACTCCATTCCCAGGAATTAATAGTACTTAAAAGATCACTCATGGAGGTAGATCAATCTATTAATCTTTCTGAAACTTGTTATTCCTTTCCCTGTTCTGGACAACTCAATCTAGTGTTGCAAATCTGCATGGTGGGGAAGTTGTGGCTTTATTAGCACAGTTAATAGTGGAAGCTTCCAGGTAACAAGGAAACATGATCAAAAGTTTTGCTTTCATTCTGGGCTTACCTTGTCCTCCCAAGATGCCAGTCGACTTCACCACCATTTCAAGCTTTTTGTCCCAGGTAAAAGTGCGAATGTAGTCTATTGCAATAAAAAAAAAAAAAATTCCACACACAAACATGTCATATCTGTTAGAACCCAAGTAACAGTGTTCTAAAACTTATCTACGTCCCCTCAAAAAGGGCAAGAAAGCACTAGGCTTCCATAGCCAAAACTTCAGCGTTCCTCCTACCAGTTGCCTCATTCTGTGGAGTATTCATTGTATTTGGATAGGGTGAATGCAATATCTCAAAAAGCCCAGCAAGATCACAATCAACTCTTCCTGCCTCTACAAAAACAGACTGCCCAGGCCTCTCTGTCTGTATCCATGTTAGAATTTCAAGGGCTCAGTTAGCTTGAATTTAGCTCATAAGAGTCACTTAGCTGATCCTCATCCCAGAAACATATCAAGAAGCCCCACTTTGCCATAACAGCTCCCACTACTTTACTGCAACAGCTATCAGCATCAAGACTTGGACAGCTATCCATTTAAGCCAGTAGTATTCCTCATCATTGCAGCCACCTACAGGTTTGATAACAGAAAGCAAACACTTTTCACTTCATGATATGGAGGACTGGAAACACCATCAGTGACCCTGATGGGAAGAGAGGGCTGCAAGAAGACTTCAGAACTGTTTCCAAGCCCCTTTCAGAGAGAGCATGCTCAGTCACTAGAGGCACATGAACATCTTTGTCTGCAAAGCTGAAGCTGCAGTAAGTTAATGAAATCCAGTAATGAAAAACATATCTCCTAACATTTGACTACAATTGTAATTACAGTTGTACAAAAAACTAGTCTACAAAACTAGAAAGTAATAAAAACTTGCATTTCTTTGTAGCTGGGACTTCAATTCTCAACGGGAAGTGTTACTGGAATGGCTTTCAAGCTTTATCAGGAAAAGAGTAATCCAGACCTCCTGGCTTGAGATCTCATCTGGAAGCATTTCTGAGCTAGGTTTCAAGACCACCTCATTTCCAAGAGTCACTTCTACATCCTGCAATATGGCTTCATCTCCAAGTCTTTTGCACAATACAAGTTTGCCTGTTTAAAGATGAGGCTGTACTTTCCAGTCACAAGTCAGAGGATGTGGCAAGGTAATTACTGCGCTGCCACCCATATTATCCAGGTCAGACTACATGATCACAAGTGATCCCCTGACATTCAACTTCCGTCCTCCATCTCTACCAATATCGTTTCTCTTTAGATCCCCTCCACACAGGTTAAAATTTAAATGGCTATGTAAACATTACTAACTTAAAGATTAAATACATAAAAGCATACAACTAACCTTCCCTACTTCAACTGGAGTCAAAGTTTAGGTTAAACACCAACTTGACTGCTTTTTCACTACTTGTCAGGCCTCCTGTGTATATTCTTAGTAATGCAAATGTTAACGCAAGCCCACACAAGAACTGGGGAGAAAACTTCCTGCCTCCACTTTTGACGACGCATGAGAGGTGAGAGTGGTATTCCATCAGGGAGAAGACAAGCTTGCCTGACACACCTCTGTGGTGGTACAGTTCTAAGTTCCATAAACACCTAAACCAGAAGAGCAAGAAGATACAGAAGACGACCTACCAATGATCCCAACAACCAGCTCATTGTTGGTATCATCACGACCCACCAGCAGGGAATAGTCAATGATGAGGTGGCTGGAGAGGAACTGAGAATCACTGTGTATGGAAGCTCTCAGCACAGCCTTGCAATGAGAACGGATGTACAAAGGATTGTCCCGGACCATCTTCAGAAGGTTCTCATCCAGCAGTACTACATCACAGCTTTCCTTTCCTGTGTCTGTTTTAACATTTCTATTCCGGAGGGAGCCCTTCAGGTCAAAAACCTGCAAAAGGAGAACAGCACTACTTTGTTCCATTGTTCTGCAAGGTTAAAGATTTCAACATACCTAAATGCAGTGTTTGAGAAGGCAGCACAGCAGGACAACTCTTTCCTTCTCTGCAGGAGGAAGACCATTAACAAAAAACATTTTTGTACTACAAAAATTAAAGTTTCCTGAGTGGAGAGCAGCATGTAAGCCTACATGAAAGCTCTGCCACCTCAATTCACAAATTTTAGGCAAGTTATTTCATTAATATTTAGCCTAATTTAAGGGAAAAAGGGTGTCCCTATTTTTATATTGTATGGGTAAGCTCAGTTTTCCAGCCAGCTTCTACAGATTTTGAATCTGCTGTCAAAAGTAAAGCCACTGAAGAGGGAAGTGGGTCTTGCACAAACGACTGCTTAACATCTGTTGGCAAGGCAGGAGACAGAGTATTATTAGGATGGAAAGGATCTCTGGAGGTCTCCAGTCCAATGCCCTGCTTGAAGCAGGTCCTGTTAGAGAAGGTTGTTCAAGCCCTGTCCAGTCAAGATTTGACTAACTTCAGGGCTAGAGTCCACAGTCTCTTTGGGTCTCTGTTCTAGTGCCTGACCACACTCAAGATTTAAACAAAAAGCAAACAGACAAACAAAAAGAAAACCCACAACGACATCCTTTACGTCTATCTAGAATTCCCTCAGTTCACTTCCTCCCACAAACACCCCCTGTTTGAGATCTGACACCAGAAGGGAAGGTGAAGAGAATTGATACTATCTAGTTTTAGAAGCAACATTTGTTTGAACTTCCTTTTCAGCATCAACTCTGTATTTGAAGTGAATTTTTCCCCAGGCATTTTAAGGTCTTTATTCTACCACCTCATAAAGGTCTCTTTTCCTTTACTAAGAGCAAGACTGAATTCAAAATCTTGTCCACACATGAAGTGGTTCAGGGAGAGGACAGAGGGTTCAAAACATTGTTAGTTTCCCTGCCACTACACAGTAGCTCACCACCTCCGTCAGTGAGGCTTACCTTCTAAACAAATTAGTCTGTAATCCCAGTTGGTTCTTCTAAAAGCTCTGAAAAAGGTTTCAGATTTTCCTAATAAGGTTAGCAATGCTTTCTCTCAGACACCAGAGATGCATGGACAAATAAGTCTTCTAAAAACTGAAGCCTGCACTACAGCTATCTGAACTAGCCAGTACAGGCATCAAGTTCCTGAGGATCAAGTTTTTCCATGAGGAAACAGGCAGGAACTGTCACCTTTGAGCATTGCTAGATACAGACAGCATATGCAAAGTTAAAAGTTGCCTAGACAGCTACTGGTAACCCTGCTCTTACTCCCAGAACTGCAAGGGAACAGCTGGCTCTTACCTGAGCCATTTTCCTGCCGTAGAAAAGGTTCTCCATGACAAGCAGATCCAGCTTCTTTTCAGTGTTGTTTTGAGAGTTCTTGTATCCAATTCTATAAACCCCAAGGATTTTGGCCAGTGCTGTGGGCTTCTGATGAAGAGAAGACATGGGATAAGATCTCTGTGTACAGGCAATCAGCAATCAAATTCTAGAGGCACCACTATTCTGTCTGTGTATTACAGTTGAGAAGCTCTCGCAAAATTCCCACTTTTCATCTTAAAAACACATTATTAGTACAATTCGTACCCTCTGACATTTTCTTTTCCTTAAATGAAAGGGATTAATGGAAACTGTTACTAGCGTGTAAAATACAGAACAACACCTAAAATAAAAGGCGGGGGGGTGGGGTTTAAATACCTTTTGCTGAACTGCATTAATGATGTAAGTGAAGTAGTGTGGAGCAAAATCGAGGAACGACTGGACTTCCAGACGAGGCATCTGCTTCAAGATGAATCTATCATCTGTTTTAACATCAGAGGCCACAGAGTTATATACAGTAAGTGATGTATTCTTTGCAAGTTCTTCAGGACTGTTGCACAGCTAAAGGGGTTTGAAAAATTAAAGGACTACAATTTTCTTAAATCCTTCGCTACAGACACTCATTTCTAGGAATTTTTTTACTTCATATATTCTGAATTTCAGAATTTAAGCCTTTCTGAATTTCAGCTTTCTAGCAAATCAGTGAGTAACTTAGACTGCCTAAGTTAAATTTACCTCAGCTATATGGGCTTCTTATACAGACAAGAGAAACAGCCTACAGACCCTGCCATTCAAGACTTGTTTTAAGTAGGGGCCTAGAATCAGCTGCAGTTAAAACAACACCTTTCCTATAAATCAACTATAGCATATGGGATTATAAGAAACACTGTGTCTTTAATAACCAGTTTTCCTTGAATTATACTCAAGTTTTTGTTTTCTGAAGCCTGCCTAAGAGAGCACAACCCTCTGCTCAACTGGCCTCCCTAGCTGCTACTACTGAAAAACAGAACTACATTTTGTTCTCCATGCAAAGAGACAAATAATCTGATATTGAAGACCCCAGAACAATCCATTTAACTTTCCATTCCAAGTGGCCACTTCAGAGTCAGCAACCCTCTGGCTAGGGATAATCAGAGATTGAACGACACACTAACCACCACCATCCCCAAATAATACCCTCTTAAGTATGAAGGAAGAAGCTGCATTTACCCTCAGTCACATAGAACGCAGCCCCAGACTTGCCACCTCGTGCCTGCCAGGGCATAGAGTGAGAGAGGGATCGGATGAAGTCCTCTTCACTACTCCCCAGTATCACTTCACGCATCTTGTGAAACTCGCCAGCATAATAAATCCGGCAGTAGAACTTGGCATTCGCATCTGAAAACTCTGCACAAAAAAAAAAAAAAAGGTCTTCTTAACAGCATGCAATACTCACTGACTACCTGAGGTGACACTTAAAGATTTTACTAATATCTGGAAGAATATTATTGTGCTAAACATACCTCACTCACGCCTACTGTACTTGGGAAGCTGAAACCAATAGGATTTAAATTGAAAACTTACAGGAAAGTCAACCCCTTTTAGCTGGGAGCTCACAGTATATACCATAGGAAAGTGCCCAGACAAAAGATCAATTTAAAAAAAAAGTTTTATGGGGTATTTTTGCAATGGAGAGATTGATTATGTTAAGCAAAAATTGCATTGCTCTTGTTCTTGGTTTGTATTGGGCAGGAAGGAAAAACTAAGAAAAAATAATTATTAACTTGAAGATTTCCATTACGTTTGCACGAAGAAAGGAGTTTGTCAGCTAGGACTTCAATTTATTATTTACAGCTACTCACGGAGTTCCACATGGGGATTCACCAGCTGTTTCTTCTGTCCATCTCCTCCATCTATGTCATCTAAAGGCATAAAAGGGACCAGTCAGGGTTGTTCATTTCTATTACAAGTAGTATCTTAGATGGCTTTCTCACTAAACTCACATTAGAAGAAAAATATTTTCTTTTTTCAAGAATACAGAGGGAACTATACATAGGGAATTCGAGATACAGCTATAATTGTATGATATAATATGTATGCTAGAAGGGCAGTACTGTTCACAGGCAACATAAGTACAAGCTTCCTCTTTGTTTTCTCTTCATTCATTTTCCATGAGCTGAAACAATGAAAGTTAAATAGGAAGCGAGGAAAAGAGACTTATTATAGTCAACTCAATTCAAAGGCATTCAAGCCCAGACTACTAAATGTCCCTATAGTTGGCAGGGTTTGAAAGACCCTATTGCCCTTCTCTTAAAGCAAAGCAATGACTTTAGGAGAAACCTACATTTGATGCTCAAATCATTCGTTTTCAATGCATGTTGAGTAATCTTGGACTGCTGAAAAGGTATGAGCAGGCATGCACTCTGGGTCTTACTAGTATGATTGAGGTTTGGGAGAAATAAGAGTCCAAGACAGAAGATTGATTCAACAGTCTTGTACCTTGAGGCTCTGCTCCTTGGTTTTCTGCTCCCTCTTTGCCCATCTGTCCAACCTGGTAGTAGGCACTGTCAGCACCACGTAAGGTCTCTTTCTTCTGGGAAGACAGGTCCGGGCTCTTCCCTCCCGTGCCACGGAAGAAAGATAAAACACCAGATGGTTTCTTTGCTACAGTGAAAAGGAATAAAGAAGTTGGCGTTGGCATTTCCACAGGTAGTTTGATAAAAGCATGACTCATACGAGCATTGTCCATTCATTGTTCTAACTGCAGGAATCATGTCATTCAACTGTAACTCATTTGCTATTCTTCAGGCAATCAATATCCATCAGGTTAGCTGACTTTAGTGTTCTGAGTAGCATTCTGGAGTGCTGAGTCATTTGAAAACACAGACCAAGTGCAAGCATCTTTAAAAAAAGATGACAATTAAATTACTTTGAAATGGAGAAGTGAGGATCCTACTATGTTAAAGAAGGCAGTGCCAAAAGAGATCAGAACATATTATGGGCATTATACCCCACTGAACAAGCTAGACTCAAGAACAACCCAAGGTCTACTACATTATATTTAATCAGAGAATGATAGTCTGATCTCCTAAGAATCAGAGAAAGCCACCATGGGCACAGACTTCAAAAAACAAATACACCCCCCCTTCCAATGTTCTACATCAAGTCAACTCTAAGACTAGCCACAATTTCTTTGTTCTAACTTAACTTTCACAAGAGCTAGAACCCAGGTTAAGTGGACTCAAGTCTGAGGCAAAGCATATGGTTTTGCAAAATGGTCTTACGCTGTTCTTGTTCTGCACTGCGATTTGAAGGACCCATGTTAGCCTCAGGCAGGCGGACAGGGCTACTGCTCTTTGGTTTACTGTCTGACATGCTGAAATGAGAAAGAAAAAAATGTCATAAGCCCAACAAATACTGCTACCCAAGACATTATTGCTTTACTCCTGTGCATTTATTTCTCCTTCATTCCTAGCACTAACTACTACTAAGGGAAGAGGACAGAGTTTAAAGTTGTAGTGGTGTAGGACTCTCCAAAGTCGTCATCCTCCACCTCCCTGAGAAAAACCTCTCAGGGCTCCATAGCAACAGTTCCATACATCACCACAGGAAAGGTAAGCTGGCCCAGTAATCACCACCTAGTAATACACACACTCAAGGCATCCATTGATGGAGCCAGCACAGTCCCTGACATGAAATGGAAACTCAGGTACTGCAACTATGTGTTGGTTACATAGAATGTGTCAGATTCCATCAGAATGCAGAGACCCTAACAGAGGCATATTTTGAGGGTCCTTCCCCATCCTAGTTTTGCCTTATTCACTACAATCATTGTGCCTTCGCTCTGTGTACTGTAGTCCCTGCATGTAACCTGTTGGTTGTACCAAGACTGTAGTCCTTCTTCAGAACTGTTCTTCAGAGATGCTTTGGACAACTCATCCAGGGCATTTCTGTACTCTTTGCAACTGAAGGGGAAAGGAAAAAAAAAAAAATAAACCCACGGTAGAAAAACCTCTCTATTTTTTCTTACAATTAGAACTTAGTTCGCTTAGAAGAGAATCTGCTCTAGATCATACTGCAGGAAAAAAAGAAACACACCTGCGTTTCTCCCTCTTCCACAATTTAAGAATGCACTTCTTTAAAAGTCTGCTGCCTTGTCACACACAAACTCCAAGATTTATTGAAGCAACTGGTTTGGAGACCTGAGTAGTAGCAAGAGCTGCCACAACCGAAGGTAGGCAAGGGACAGACTGCAATATGAATACCGAACTGTTGATCCCTAGCTCAGTTGTATTTCCTCCAGAGTGGAGCGCTGAGCAAAATTTAGTTGCAGTTCTGTCTCTAGCAACATCACATTACAGGGAACACTAGACAACTAATTCATTTTTGTGTACTAGAGTTCAGCAAGAAAAGCCCAAAATCCAGTTGCAAGTTGGAAAACCTACTTTCCATATCTCAGTAGTAAAAAGAGAGAACTTCAGCTCTGGCAGAAACTCTCAACACAGCTAAGTGAAGAAATTCTGTCATGCTTGTTCCCTACTGTTAGGATTTAAATATTCCTAAAATAATAAAAAGCTGCAAAAGTACATAATGTGTCAGATGAACAGCAAAATCACACCAGTACCTGAGAGCAAAAGCTATGATGGAGCTTGGTTCTTTCTCACAGACTGCAATAGGTACACGTTCATGCTCATACATTAGGTAGTGCTTATCCGGGTCACTAAATGAAAACAATATAGGGAGAATGTTAGTAAATCATAAAAGTTTGTGGAAAGAAAAAGTTAAGTTTTGGTCAAAACCCAGATCTCATCACTGCACTCCCAGGCACAAGCTGCAAGTCTCAGCATGGAACCAAAGCTCCCCAGATCAGTTTCTGACACATCCATAGCTATGTGGTTAAATCTCAATGATAACATGTTAGGACAATCAACACTTCAAGCAAGCTGCTCATATCAGAAGACCAGCTCCAAGTTAAAGTGAGAGTCTATTTCTGTTTAGCAGCCACTGTTTCTAATGGCACCAAAACCTGCCCGAGTTTGTTTTGACTGTCCTGCAGCATAGCCTGCAGAGTGAAGTTACGGAACAAACCTGGAGTCTTTTATGAACAAGCAGTTTAGCACAGCAAATTCCCAAAAGCCTCCTGGGTTTCTGTAAAATTTTCTTTTACTTATCTGTAGGGTGCATTCATTTAGCTTTTACCTCATTAGCCCACGGCCTCCACTACTACCATGGGGGTAGGACTCAAAGGTTAAACTCAGGCTGCCAAACATTAGGCTCGTGTCAGACAAGAAACACTACAAAGCACGCAGACCAAGTAATTGAAAGACTTTCCAGCCTGCCCATTTTCACATGAGAGGGGGACTTGAGGGCACATGCAGTAGCCATTGAACCTGACCTACACCCAGACAACGCCAATTTGAGTCCAACCCTTAGAAGAGGTCTGGAAGCAAAAACAAGAGGCAGGCATGTAGCTTTAGTAAGTCTTTGCTAAGGAAGGACATTTCTGCTCCCTCCCTGCAGCAGTGAAGTTAGAAGGCACCTTCCTCCCACCCCTTCCCCTCCCACAAGAGTTCTGAGGAGGTATGCCTGATAGGAGGAAGAGAAACTGATAATGTATATGCACAAGGGTGGATCATTAATAAGAAAAGCGGGTAACCTACAAACACCTAGGAGGAACACTGAAAACTTTTTGCCTTGAAGAAATTCTATAGCTTATTCAGAGGCAAACCCAAGTGATAATTTAAATTATATACTGAGCAAAGGAAGCATGCGCAGCTCTGTTTGCAACTTAACCAGGCTGCTAATTTTGTGCATCATATGTATTATACAGTACTTACAAGGGAAATGGAATGGGGTTATAGTTGTTTCCAGGCAAAAAGTTAGCCAAAATAGCTTTCATAGTAGACTTCTCCTTCACTTGGCTGTCTGTAGATCCCAGTGAGTGTCCATCAAACACATCTGGAACAGAGATAAGTTAAGTCTGCATCACGATATCAAACTTCAGGCTGTAAATTCAGAAGGAAGGTTGCAGACCACAGAGTTAACAGATTTGCCATTTCCTAATCAGATTTCATACACTTGCCACAGAGAAGCAAGAGAGAGAATACAAGACCACAACTGAAATATACCTTCTGAGCTGCTTGTTGTATCCTGTTCAGACAGTGTGTTGGCACCAGTCACATGCTCTGACACAACCTCTGGAGGGGTGGGCAGCTGAAGATGCGTGGACCCTGTGGAGCTCTGACTTGATAAAGTAGTCAGGAAACGATCCTCTGAGAATACAAGGACAGTTAAGGACAGAAGAGAGCATTTTACATGGCTGTCAGAAGTGATGCTTGCTCCCAGGCCAAGCTACCACCAGGGTCTACTTTCAAGAAGTTTTTACGTGGAAAGCAGGCGAGGCCACCCAGAGCAAAGGAATGGGCAAGCTGATCACTGTAGCATATAACCTCCAGAAGCTGCGTAGGCTTATACCCATTACCTTTAGTTCCCACAAACTCTCAGTATGCCTTACAGGTAAGAGGTCTCAGCACCCATAACCACTTCATGGAAGAGTCAAGAGGCATTTCCCAAATTCCATGTAGTTATTCAGTTATTTAGAAAGCCTCTGAAAGTTTTTAAACTCAAGTTCAAAGGAAAACACTTGCCAGCCAATTTAGTGTCATTAGTAATTCAGCTTCATATTAGAAGCAGACTTTGGTTTTTATAATAGTAAGCTAAAAATAGTCTTATTCCCATCTGATACAATGGGGATTCACTGTCTCTCTATCAAATTTGATACAGGCTCCCATGTTACGTCAGGGAAAGGGTTACAGCAAGCTTCTTTTGGTAGCTTAAGAAAAATGAATAAACAAACAGACCTTTCTCTCCATTTTGCAGTGCTGGAGAAGCATTGCGTGGGGAAGCATCCATGCTACTGATCTAGGCAGAACAACAAAACACCAATGTTGATGCCAAGCTGTATCCCTTCCTCTGTGGAACACTTGCAAAAGCAGATGTACCACAACAGAACACTCCCACCCACTGCACTGCCACTGTATCTGCCACCACATGAAAAAAACCAAGGCAACAGCAACCCAACTTCACAAGATGCTTATGACTGCTATCATCTCTATATGCCATTTTAAAGACTACACTCTTTGTCTGTATAAACCTACTCGTTGCTAGATGAAGGTTAAGTGCATTTTAGCATCTAATGTGTTTTAAGTGGAAAGGACACATATGCATGCAGCAGAGTAAATCCAGGGTCTCATGGGGTTTCTTAGCGCACCTTGCTAATGTTAGAAATATGGGGAGTTCAGCCTCTCTGTATGATGCTTGTATCGTACTGCCTTGCAGTCCGGACATTTTCTGAGAGTACCAGCTCCCCAAAGGGTGGTTGTTCATGCTGGCAACTGTACCCTTAGACAGAGCTCTTGAGGCTGCAGTCCAAAATCATTCATACATCCCCTCAGCCAGTTCATACAGGATACATCACAGAACAGATAGGAACCTGCAAATTCATTAACGGTTCTTACTGTGTTCTTTGCTCTACTTTTCCTGATAAATTTTGCCGTTTCTTTTTTGCAAGGGCAACAACCTAGGGTCTAATGAGGTGACTTCCTTCCTGTCTAGGCATACACCTGACAATAACCGCAGCTCTCCACTGTCAGTATTCAAATTAACACTACACAAACACCACAGAAAATAATCAAATCTTGTTCATACTTAGTCTTCTTATGAGTAATATGGCTCTCAGTCCACATCTTTAGGAAAAGATGCAATTCAAGCTTTTACAGCTGAAAACTACGTGATGCAGTAAAACAAGTTTACTAAGGGAACTGAAGCCAGTCTTAAGACTACTGTGTTGCCCCAGGAGGAAGCAAAAAAAAAAAAAAAAGGTAGCTTCTAGCCTGCTGCTCATACCTTGCTTTCTTCACCTTGCCTCAGTCTCCCAGGGCTGGGTGGTACTGACGGGCGTTTTCTCCCTTTCTCTTGTTGAAAGAGATCCTGCAATCTTAAAAAGCAAACAAACAAAACACACACACAAAAAAGAAAAAATAATCAAAAGATAGGTTACAGGTATTAAGTGTTAAAGGCACAGGTTACAGAGTTTCTCCATACTAGAATACAGCCAAGCATACCTTCACACGTCCTGAGTGCAAACTCAGATGGTTGCTAACACATGCCAAGGTTATGTTTCAAATGGCCAAAACCAGAACATTTTCTTCACCTCTGAGACAATTTCACTCAATTAATTGCTTTCCTATGCTCCCTACTTCCACCTTTATTCAAATGACACTCTCTCCTCTCAGATGCAAGCTGGCCTCTACAGCATAATACTATTATCTGGCCTCAGATGATTTTCTACTCCAATCAACCAGCTCTGTGGTCTTAACCAGTAGCGGACATTCATGACAAGCTACCATAAGACACTCTATATAGCAACAGCACTACAGGGAGAGAAAGTACAAAAGAACCTCTTCCTTTCTATAATCAACACAGTAACAGTGTTGTTCATGATTCCAACATGTGTCCTCTTACCTATTATTCCAGGCTTGCAGCGTCTCACAAAGTCCTTGCTTTTTAGCTATCAGAGACTCAAAAACAGATTGCAGCTGTTGAGGTGTGTCTAATGATGATGAAAGCAGCCTTGCTTGGATTTTCTCAGTCCAGTTTCGAAACTCCCCCTCTTCCATCTGTCAAAAGAAAAACTGTCAGGATTCTGTGACCAGAGATGACACTAGAGCTGATTGGCTTCTCCACACACTTTGCAGCCTGGGGTCTGCTGATGCAGAAATAGTCCATTACCTCCTTTTGGGCAAAGAGGTCTTCCATCTTCTCTTCTCTCGTTTTGCTGAAAGTATCCGTTTTCAGAGAAGCAAGACGATCATCAACAGCAAGATACACTTGTGACACCCTGCGAACAGGGATGCAAAGAGTTAAGCTGTGACTACTTAGAACATCTTCAACATTCTTTAATAAAAGTCTGAACAAGTTTAATGTTAGCATTTAAGAATACAAAAGACAGTTGTCTGCACAGTAGGCTGTTCCACTGAATTTACAGGGAAAGTTGGAAAAAATTCATTAGCATAGCAGAAACCCAGAAGTTACACACACCGACGCTTCTCTTCACAACTTATTCTTAGCAGGGGAAGTTGTCAGAGAGCAATACAAAGGTCACAAACACGTTATTAGCAGAGGGGAACTGTTGTGTCATTTGTGCCTGGGAAGAATCTGGGACTGCAAGCTACACCTCCACCAGAAGGGCTCAGAGAGAGTGAGTAACTATTTCAGCTCTAAACAAAGCTTCACAGGTTCTGAAGTCAGGCAGTCACAGAGACATCAGCCATCCAGGAATGCTGCCACCAGGCAGAACAGCAGTTAGGCTGGATTTAATACAGTTTCTATCATACCTGTCTCCCACTTTTTTGTTCCTACATTTAGAAGGTGTCTAGGCTCACAGTAGTTTACCTTAGACTGCAAGAAGGTACCAGACTGTCTGCTGTTACTATATTCAATAGCTAACAAAGGCAATGTGGCTTAGCTGCCACATGACCAATATAATGAAAACAGTTTTGTTTGGACAATAGGTTTGAGCAATGCCTTTGCAGTTTTTGTGGGCTGAAGGCAGAATTTAATCTTGGACAGATCTTCCAAAAAGGAATGTTGGGGTAAGGGTACAAAGTGTTACCTGCAATTTTCACATTAAGCCTCCTAGGACCACCTCCTCTGTTCCATTTTTAGTATTAGCGGGAGAAATTAGAAATACTTCAGCTGTGCTTGAGAAGGCATTTTGTAAGAAAAGGTGACATTTCAGACACCAGCTGATGGTCAACCTTGCAGTGGCTATTTGGCAACATCGTTCAGAAACATGCTGTATCACTCTACTACCAGTGCAACATTCAGTGATGGAGAAGAGAATACTCTTCATATCTACTGGCTGTGTTTAAGCTGAATTACCACCACATGAAAAGGCAAGGGATTAGTACAGAGAGAGCAGGTAAAGGTAATAAAGAAGATTCCAATACCACCCTCCGTTAGAGGTATATGCACATATAAATGTGTTTAAAAACATTACTTTTCTATTAAATAATGAATATTTAGCAAGTCTTATCTATACTAGAAAAAAATAGTTTTCTGTTCTGTTAATAAAAGTCTAAAATACAAATAAGGTGAGGAAGGCATTAAAAACAAAGCTTACTTTTGAGAGAAATCCTTCAGATCCTGCAAAATAGTAACCTTTGACGGAGCCTGCCTTTTGATGTATATTTTGGGGAGTGGGACACACACTTCAAGCAGACGGATTGGAGAGTAGCTGAGAAAGCAATACGACAGCTGTTAACAAGACTCTCCCCACATAGTACTAATTCTACACCACATTGCGGTTTGCGGCCCTTCTATGAAGGGGGTCACTGTCAATGTGTCCCAGGCTTTAGTTACTTTTAGTAGCAGTAACACCCTGTTCCTTTATCTTGTATGCAAAAATTAAAACCACAGGTCATGTTCCAAAAACAAATTCCAAAAGTTTTTGAGATTAGACAGGGAATAATGTTCCCCTACTGTATCATGAACTGGAGCCATCCATTCTTAGGAACACTGCCCACCCCATCCAGCACAGTGATGGCACCCACCATGCCCTCTGCAAGCCAGCACACAATCCTGCACTTGTGGTTTTACTGTCCTTTTGCTATCCCATGCTGTACTCAAAGTGAAGGACAGACCTGATGAATCCTTCCTTACAAGAGCTATATGCTTCGCATAGTACTACAGAGAGAGAAGGAAGTTTTTAGCAGTGGACCTCACCTGAAAGATGCCACCATCTGATTATAGGAAAAATACTGGTGATAGTCATGGTGAATGGAATGACCACAAGGCTCTGCATTGGCCCTTCGAGTGTACTGGTGCCCATAGAATCTCAGCTCAAGGTATTTTGCAAAAGACATAGACCAAGAATCATTGGAAAGGGGAACAACTGGTGTCACCTGGAAAATTGAAAGCCAAGTGTCTTAATTTCATCCTTCAACCAAGATTAAGGACAGGCTAACCTAGATAGCAATCTAGTATTTCTAGTACCAGAAACCATGACCCTGAAACAACAACAAAGATAGCATTTACTCAAAGCTAAGGCTAACACATAGTTACAATAAATCGGGTGGACAACAGCTGCTAGTTGATGATGACAGATGCAAAGTTGGGGGACTGCAAACATATCTTTGATGGAAGCTTATATCTGGGATGTTATTTCTTTGCACAGAGACAATTTCCAGCAACCCAGTCAGCAGCAGTGGTTTCATCATGTACTTTTTTCTTGGTGATCTTCAGCTACAAATACAGTGGTATTGCTCTGCAGTGTATTTCGACTTCAGCAGTGCTTGTAAGCTTAGAGTAGCCACTGCTTTATGCATACTTCATAGCCACAAACTTATTAATGTTTACGTGAGCACACAGAAATAAAAGGTTATAGAACAGGTGTATACACAGCAGCATAGGGCTTGCCTTCACTAGTTACATTAACTTCCTCCAGGTATCTTTAAATCCAACACCCATGTTTAAGCCAGTATAAGTAGGTGAATTGAGTCATCCATATGGCTAATTGACATGTTCAGCGTTTCAGGCACTGCATGAATCTTTTTTTAATTAAGTTTTATTCTCGTGTCTTTGTAGGCTCTTAAGTTTTGCACTGTTTAGCTAGAAATGAGTAGCCAACTGGTAATGTTTTCTTAGCTAAGTTACAGAACAAGTTTCAGATAATACACAATATTCCTATCTTGCGTTTTTTAAAGCATTTCATCATTCCTCTAATGAAGATTTTACTTACTTTCTAATGACTACTAAAGGAATTCCAGACATGACGTTGACATAATGCAGATTGTCCAGTCCATAGCAGATCAAAGAATATGAAGTGGTTTTAGCCAATTACTAAGCCAGTAGGTCTCAGTGTCTACACTTCCCCATACATATGTAGATTCTTTTGATGCTCGTACTAATTCACTGCAGGGAAGGGAACCACAGTCCTCACCTCTAAGACGGCAACTCCATTTTTTCCAGAAATTAGTTTCCAGCAATATATCAACTTCACTTAAATCTATCCTCTCAGAGCCAGCTTTGACACTTTCCAACAGGGCTACCTCACACAAGATGTTTCACCCTCAACAGCCCCAATTCTACACGAGAAATTCATAGATACATGAGAAGATCTGTATCAATAACATGTTTTGTGCTAGTTCAGCCATAGCTCCAGGCAGGGGTGAGCACTTTCTCAAAAATGCTGCCTTTCCGTACTAGGTCAGTCACAACAGGAATACTAAATTGGAATAGCAACAATTCGTAAATCCACATCCTTACCTGTTTGCACAGTCTACACCAGGAGTAAGTAAGAATCGTGTGCTGGTAGCCAGGGACCGGGGAGTCCAGCTCCTTTAACACAATTTGCACACAGCCTTGCCCATGAACAAAGCGACGAATGTGGTGCACCATTGGTGTTTCACAGAACATGCTGGGGCATTGGTAGGAAGGCCTTATAAAGAGAAATGGAAACACTTATGAATCACCATTGCTAGGCACTGCTGAAGAATTGATGCAACATACCTAATATGCCTTTTAATATCACTGAACTATTTATCTCTACTGTAAAAGTTTCCTAAGCTATTAGAGAAGGCTGTTTCTGCAGAATGAATTGTACTCATTTAGAAATAGCATGTAGAGAAGCTCCCTTGCCAGCAATGGCTCTATAGGTCCCAAAAGCAGTGACTGGATACCGGTTACTATCACAATCTTTTTACAATGAATCACTTTCTACCAACATACTCCATTCAGTCTGCAAAAGACAGATCAAGCACCTGGAAGTGCCTGGCACCAAATTAGAAGACCATTTTGGCAGTGTACCAAAGCAAAGGCTACTGAAGACAAAGATGTGCCAAAGAGCCTTCAAAATGGTAACGGTTTGGCTCCTGAAGGAAGAGGTGAGCAAAATAGTATCATATAACCTCATTGAACAGAAAAAAAATGTGACCTTTCTTTGGATGATTTCTTTTAAGTCAGGGAAGAGAGACTGACATCAAAAATAAAATAAAAGTACCAAAGTGAAATACGAAATTCTGCAAAAACAGAAAAAGCCTAAAAAAACTCAGATCCTCCTTGCTCATACGGAGAGAAAAAAAAAGAAGAATTTTAATTACTGAAACTATGGAGATTGAGTAGCACGCATTTTAGCACACATTAGCTAGTCACCAGAGAGAAACAAGAACTTAACTGGGCTGCTAAGCTCCTCCTCCTCATTGATCAGCACAAGGAGGAATACTTGTTCCTCCAGAGAAAGCTGAACATTAACAGCATTTTGCTACTGCAAGTGGCCAATGGAGAGAAGAAAGTAATCTCATCTTTTGAGGAGCCACAGGCTACCTATCCAGCTTCACAGCCTGCTCAGACTCTGTATGGGGTTCTGGCAGTACTGATTATTACTGAAACATAACAACTTGCACCTCTGTCAGATTAAATGAATTACACAGTACTTTGCCAGGGCTAAAAGTGTTCTGGACCATTTACATTAGCCACCTTGCAGATATGACAAAGCCTTACACTGAGAAATTCACGTAACACTAAAGGAGTAGGATTTTTTTTCCCAGAACGCATATGAAAGTTCAAATAGGAACATCAGAAAATTGTGATCAGTTCAGTTGCTTGTCTTGGGAAAAAAAAAAAATTTGGAATACATGCTCAGAGTCTTAAACAGGCCCTTAGAGCCCTAATCTCTACAAGAAAGTGCTAAGTGAAGACATTTGTCTTTACGAACTTGTCAGTCTTGTTTCGTAATCTGTTCCACTTCCTCATTAAAAGAAATAAGAGGGACAGGGCTGAAGTGGGAAAGCAGTGGATGTATTTGCTTGTAAGCAGTGAGCATGAGTAAGTGAATTCTTGAATCCAATTCCTGTTTCACTACAGCACGTTAATAAAGCAAAGGGAGCAACAGATTTAAGTGGTAAGCTTTATTATGACACAACCAGCTCTGCAGACTTGCATGCTACTCTAAGTGCACAGGAAGTAGCGTCTATGAAGAGGGTGGCAGGTCAACTTCAGAGGTACCAAAAGCTTTTGTTTTTTTAAAGTGAGATTTAGATCAAGTTCCTCCTCACCTGAAACAGTAGCGCTCCAGAAAAATCCCTAGGGTCAGGTCATTTTTCCCATAGAACTCCATGGTCACAATCCTAAAGCAGACAAAGAAGAGCTTTAGAGTGTGGATGCTGCCACTGTTAGCTGTGCAATGGCCTTCAGGTGCACAGATCTGCACCCACTCCTGGATTGTTTTAAGCCTTGTATACCTTCAAAGGCTTTTTTTCCTCTCTTAACTACCCTTCCTAGATCCCTACTGTGAAGTTTGCTAATAATGAGATCAGAGTCCTACTAGAACAACTTTAAACTTGATATTTAAAAGTTGAATACAATTCGACCACACTTTTGAAGATCATGTTCAAGAATACCTAGGCACAGAGGTCTAGACAGCTTGAAGCCTCAAAACATTAACATTTAAACAGTTTCAAAAAGGGCACATCCAGAAGATTAAAAAAGCCTTAAGAAAACCTCATTCTTCTAGAAGATTTAATAGCAATTTTTGATTTTCAGAACCTGAGGGGGACCAAGCCACTTAAAATGTGTAAGTATCAGTTTAAGTGTCACAATTCAGACCTCTCCAATATCAGTAATTTACATCCTCGTATTGTTGCTCTTTAGTGAGCTTATCACCACCTTCTTTGGTTCATTCCTAAGCTTTTACAGGAACTCTAGACCTTTCCCTGTAAGATAACCATCTCCATGTTCTCACCTGAGCTACATGATGAAACACCACCACCTGTCCTGTTTAGGAGAACTAAACATGTGTCATAAGTTGCACACAATTAACAAAGTACATCTCCCTAAGCTGAAAATACAGTTAAAGCTCTTACCTTTCTCATATTGTAGTCAGTGGCATTAACAATATATTCAAATGCCACTCTCAGATAATACAGTCTAGAAGTACTCAGTCTCCCTCAAGGCTTGTTTTCAGGCTTGGGCATTCTGTGTCTATATACACTAACTTTTCCCCACAAGACTGTATGCAGTGCCCTCCTCACACATTCCTCTGCAGTGAAAGGTCCAACTAAAGCAGTCAGTTTTAGGCTGGGTTTTCTCACTCATGCCTTGGGGACTACAAAAGCTATCGGATACAGCTCTGGATCCACCTGACCAAGCAAGACAAAATTCTTTCAGCAACAGTTCCTGTTACAGGATGGGCACAACCTACCAAGGAGTCCTCAAAGAAATACCACTATGAGGTGAGCATTGACCTTGACTTCGAGAAAAAAGATAGCAACTATACAAGCTGTAGAGGAGTAGTTTTCATACCAGGGGCTAACACAGGCACTTGGAGCATTGCTGGACTGAGCAGAAGAGCTACTGAAGAGAACACAGAGCCTCTGATGGTTTACTGGACTCAAGCAATCCACCTGGTAGAGAGAAAACAACTCATTTACTGGTTACAGACACTTCTATCCACACACAACTCCTGATGACAAAATTCTATTCCAGTAGTTTTATTTACAGATGAATCTCTTCTTGCTCCTTTTGTACAGATTAACCTTGCATTATCTCTGAACTTCAGGCAGACTTGTAGCATGTGTAACTGCTAACTGCCATTTTTAGAACAGCAAAACTGATGTGCATAATGAAACCAATGCACACGCATGTGTTTCTGGGGAAAGAAAGCTAAGGGAAACCAAACAACAAAAACCCTGAGACATCTGGAGTCTCCAAAGCACTGTACAGTTTAGGACACCTTGGAGTCAAAACTCTGCCAATATATATACCTCAATTACTCATTCAGGCTATAGAAAGACTTCCTACTTTCTGCCCTCTGTGAGGAGGTTTACCATGCTGCTGCTGGAATGGAGAGGATTCCCCTTCCACACCCTACAGAACTATGAAGTTGCCAAACACTTTTCACCAAATAAATTTAAAACAGCATCAACCTGTCTGATCCAGAGCAAGGACTACAGTTTACAGGATCATGGCCTGTGAAGCTACACAGATTTACACTGAAGGACCAGTTAAAAAGTGACTTCTGCTCATCAACTTGGGGGCTAATTGGCTCAGGGACCAAAATGTTTGACTATTTCAAGAGGTCAGTTCTGCTACTCTTGTTCATAGACTTTTTTCCTGAACAGCTTCCAGTTCAAGAAAGTCTCAAGATCCTTTTCCTCAGATACAAGTTAGTTACTTTCATGGCAGTTTCCCACAACTTTAAATATTTTGATTACAAGCACACACAACCTTGCTTTGAATTTTCAAAGAAGATTTCCCCCCCTCCCATTATGAGATAGTCACATTTCTTCAGATCACCCAAACTTTTACAAATAGTCAAATACTTTGATGTAATTAAAGCCTACTGCTGTTTCCATGACATTAAGACCTCTGAAGATGAAAATATTACACGTTTAGAAATCACCAATACAAGCAGCAAGAAAGCTCAGTTTTAGAAAATACTTCTTTAAGTTTGCTCCCCCTTCATGTATTCATTTTCAGAAATCAGTCATGTACAGCTGAGCTGAACAATCAGTGTAATACACTGATTTTTGACTGACTTTGTACATTTCTTAGAAAGTCAAGTCTCACAACCTTTTCCCTTCTCAGGGAAATTTTGCAGTCAGACTCTTGTTCTGCTTTCTTATATCCACACAATCCCTGGTTATATTGACTTCGTTAAGTGCCCAGCACTGCAATCTAAAATGCAGTTTTGACCTAGTCAAAAAACAATGCTAAGAAACCACAAAAAAACCCACACAACTCTGGTTTAACATGTAATATGAGACACTGCACCTTCTGTGTTACCAGGAGAAACTGATGTAACCTGGGTTTTCAGTAACATAGCTTTGAACCTTACCTTATGAGACCATGAGGATTCACTCTGAGTCAGTCCCTTCTCATCCTCTTCAATTCTGCACCCAGTTTTTCCAGTATGAACACTAGACACATCCTTACTTTGGGCAAAGGGATCTGTGCTTTTCTGCAGTATCCTCCCTCCCCTGGCCCGATAGTCAGCCAACATTCTGGCTAAGCTCTGGCTATCACCTAGATGTTCTGCTATTCTAGTATTAACCAACTCATGAGAAGGTAAGATTTGGACAGCCTTGGCTTGGATACTCCCATTCATCCCTTGTAGTCCAGAGAGATCCCGCAATAATTGCCTCTTCCTTCTGCTCTCCAACTCTTTGTATTCCTTATTGAGGAGAGGAGACCAATAAACTTGCTCAGGGAAGTATTCCCGGGCAGGGCACCTCATGCCTTTTTCAGTCAAAAGAAATGGTTCACGAAACGTCATTACAGGAGAAATACAGAGAATGACATCTTTCAACTCCTGCTTAAATGCTGCAGAGTAAGTCTTAAGACGATCCTCAGAAGAAGTTACCTCTTCTGTGACATATAAACCAGTATCATCCTGGAGAGGGTCTCTGAAGACTCTCATCTGACTCTTAGATTCCTGCAGATCGTCTGCCTGTTGAAGAGGCTCTAGTGTCTGACTATCCAGAGTGACAAAGTGCTGGTCCATGCCATGGAGGGGCAGCAGAGATGTTTCAGGTATTGCAGGAGGTACAGAGTTGAACACTGGAAATGGTGACTCCACTTTGTGGTGCTCTTGCTGTTTTGAGGATGCCATTTCCAGTTGGCTGTTCTCTTGGTCACCTCTCTCAAACAAACCTCTTTGTTCAAGCAAGCTGACCTCATCAAACGAAACCGACTCGGAGATTACAGGCAGCTTTTCACAGGATAATTCAATGTCTCTGACTGTTGTGCCGAAATCCTCGCCATTGAAGAGGTTCTGTTGCTCGTTTTCATCTCCTGGCTCCTCAATTAGAGAGTGAAAGGAGGTATTTTTGGTCAGAGTAGGGGGCATGGCAAACTCATCCATAAGGAAAGAGATTTCCAGCTGGGAATGATAAGCCACACAGACCATGAAGATCAGGATCTCCTTCACACGGGCCAGCTCGTACTCCGCAGCACCACACAACTTAATAGTGCAACCCAGGTGCTGGGGACACCCTTCAAAGAACATCAGGGTTTTTGTCTGATCTAGAAGATAAAAAAAACAAATCATAGGAGTTAGGATGGCAACTACAGTTAACCTGCTCTTAGGTGTCTCCCACACTGAAGAGGCTGTAACAAAGAGTAAGAGCAAGCAACAGTGGTAGCACAATCCAGCTACAGAAATTCACATCACTGTACTGAAGTAACTTATTTTTGCCAGCAAAACAAGCATTTGCTGTAAAACTTCTCCTGTTTTGTAAAACAAGTCATCATAAAGCCACATGGAACACACTGGAGTAAACAGTATATTCTAAGACCACTGCAGACTGCAGCAGTGAAGCAAAAGAACCACTACCCTCCCAGGCACATTTACTCATCCTTTCAAGTCAAAAGCCTACAAGATTTTGAGTGCAATTTAAGGACCAGAATGGGAGCAAAGACTGCATCTCTACAAAGATTTGCATCCACAGCATTTATGTATGCCAGCACCACTGGAGACCTGTCAAGCAGCATTTCTTCCTTCTTCCTTTGCAGACTTCTACTGCCTAAAAGAGGTTACAGAGAAAAAGGAAGCAAATTTATCAAAGGTGTACAAATTGCAAACAAGGCCAATTTTGGTTGGATATGTTAAGATTGGACCAGATGATCTTTCGAGGTCCCTTCCAACTCTGGCTGTTCTGTGATTCTCTGCTTCTATGCAGAAAAAGTGTTTATGCTGAGGATGGTTAAGCAACTGAACAGGTGCCCAGACAGGCTATGAAATCTCCATTCTGCAATAATTTGAACAGCTGGCGGACAAAGCCCTGAGATATCTGATCCTGCATTGAAATTAATCCTTCCTGTTTTGAACAGGAAGTAGGACTAGAAAAACTCCAGCGTGGCGGAAAGAGAAAAAACAGTCTGGAAGGAAGAAGCCAGCCTAATTAAAATCTAGTGTGTCTCATCTTAGTAAGATCATGCTTTTGTGTCCATAGCCAGTTCACTGTAGTTCCAAGGGGTAACAGAAGAAAAGTGAGTAGGAAGGATAATACTTGATCACACAAGGCACTCAACAGTTCAGATCTAGTTAAGAGCAGCAAAGCATTTATCCTTTCACACACACAAGCTAAGACATATCAAGCTTTACTCACCATTGGGCAACTGAAAAACTTGCATATAGAATTTATGACAGGTTCCCAAACGTGGTTTGGTCAACAGTTGATCCATTGACATCACTAAGTCTCCCTGGGTCATTCGACTTACCCGGTCTAATACTTGCTGTAAAAATGGAAAGAACGGTAAGAACCTACAGTACAAAGAGGACACTAGCATCCTTAGCTTGCTCTTAAAAAAAAGGGAAAAGGAAAAAAATGCTAGCATGATCCAGGAAACCTCTCACTGAGACGTAAACTCTGGGTTAAACTCAGTCACACAAACATACACCCACAATATACAAAAACCTTAGAAAAGAAGTTGGGTAAATATTTCTGGTGAGATGTAAGATTTTGCCCTTCCTTGGAGATACCTGGATCTGTTCAAGGGAAAAAAGTTCCAGGAGATACAGTACAGTCAGCATAGTGCTGGCTATCAGGCGCTCAGCCAACTCCCATAGCCACTCTCTGTTTGGCTGTCTGTACCCTGCCTCACGGGGACAGAGAGGCTCTCTGGGGATCACGAAGGACCCATGTGGATTTGCTACAAATAAGAGTCAGAGTTAACTAGAACCAAGCCAGGGTACAAGGACCTACCAAGGAAGGACACAGCAGAATAGCTGTGAAGAGCTGAGGAAGAGTTACTCTCTAGGTTTGCCTGTCTTGCCTTCTTGGAAGAGAAGTACCATTAAAAAATAGTCCAGGTTTGGTTAGAGGAGAAATTAAGACAATTTGCTTTTTCCAGGGAGCTTGCTACAAGGAGCAATTACAAGGCCCAGTCTGACTCTGACAGGAAATGCTCACCGGCTTGACATTGATGACCAGAGTGATACCATGCTCTAAGAGCATGTCCTGGGCAATTCGGGACACAGTCTTCTCAACAAGGACCAAATTAGGCCTGACATCAACTATCCGTTGTACGTAGTTCTTCAAGAACTCCCTTTCCTGCAGGCAGGAACAAAGTAGCGCAGTTAACTACTGCAAATCTGAAAAAACACTTAAATGCTTAATATTACTTTCTCTCTCATTTATATACTGACCTTTCCTATGAAACAGGGAAACCAGATATCCAGAAAGCACCATCAGTTGCCCATTGTGCACATTTCCCCACCCCCAAAGCACAACATCTACTTTATCAGTAATTTGTCATATGCACTAATTGCACATGAGGATATAGTCCAATGACAGTCTGAAGTAAAAGACTTGCAGCAGAATCCAAACATACATATATATGCACCTTACATGGAAAAAGGTGCTAGAATTAGAGCATCCGAAACCAAAGCTGTTTGCAATACTGTGTTCTCCACCTTCAGATACATGCTAACGTAGAGTGCTGGCACTCCGAGATGCTTCCGTTCATGAAGAGTATGCCAGTGCTCTATACCTCTACAAGTCTATACGCTGAGCCTCAGTCCCTAAATCCGTACTTGGGGACAGTGTTTCTGGAGTGGGATCCCAAATTCTGTGCACAACAAAAATGCTCTTCTAACCATGCCCACTTTCTGGCCTCATCTCACTACCCTCCCTGCCCCCTTTTATTACCATGCACAGAAAGAGGCAGCAGGGCTGCAACTCTGTCAGAACTAAAGGCCTACGCTGCTAGAGGGAGGATACAGCTTCCCAAGCCCAGTATTCTCAGTTTTGTTATTGCAGCTCACATCTGTCACATTTTAAAAGATCTGTGCAAGAGAAAGATACCACAAAAGCGGTCTGCCAGCTCCTCAGAACACAAACATTCATGTCAGCATAGCAAAGATAAAGCTTTTGCTAGAAGCTAACCTTTTTCAATTGAACTAGTATTTCTGTAGTATTTTCTGTTCTATATGACTTTAATGCAGATACACAAATAGTTACAATCACATTCTGAAGCAGACACTGAAATGCTCAGAGAAAAATATTTAGAAAGTATAGTAGATACTTCCACTCCATTCAGACAAAGGACAGGTCTCTAGTTTTTTTACTAGAAAACCAACTCAGTAGGTAGAGACAAGTTTTATTGCCACAGCTTTCATACCTGTAATCCTGTCTATTAATCACCAGAGTGGTCTTAAATGTGTGCTAAGGAAATAGTTAAATACGAAACAAACATGATGGCCCAAGCTCAATATGGCACCAAATACCCTTGTCACAAGTAACCTGATAAACACCTGAAGTCCAATTCTCAGACAGGAATGCAGTGTGTTAAAGAAGAGGTCTAACTGTTTCAGTGTTTTCATACTTAGGGCACCTCCCTGCTCACAGGGGCAGGGCACCTGTTCCAGAGTGGCATTTTTTCATTCATCACTCCATTAGGTTGGTTGTTGCCCCATTTGTTCAAGCCTGACAAGAAATAATATGAGTGCAACCTAACACCCACCTACACTAACTTGTCTAATATTTCTTTGTGCACCTAAACCATATCTAGCTCAGACCTTCTGAACCATATGTTCCTTATACAATGTATTATTAAAAACAAAAAGTGTTTTCTAAAATGCTGCATTTAATTGTGAGGATAAGATCGCTCTCAGTATGTGTAACTTGAGGACAAAAATCCTCAGCACAAGACTACTGTACTGTATGTACTGCAGCTGTTTTCTTAGCCAGCTGCTAGAAGAGGAAATTTTTCTTTCTTATGCAATCCCACTCACCCATCTCCACGTTACACACTGAAGAGCAAAAAAATCAGATGCGCATCATTTTGTTTTAATCACTAAACCTCAGGCAATTTTAATGAAGAACAAAAGGATCCTCTCACCTGAAGTACTATAGGGTCTATGCAGGTAAACTTTGTTTCTTCTCGATAGAGGTACTCAATTGAGCACTTCAGCAGAAGAATTTTGGGATTTTTTAAGCAAGAGTTCATCTAAGAAAGACACAAAAATAGTAAAAACAAAAATACAAACACCTGGAAGGGAAAAAGCACACATGAAAGAAACAGACTTCCCACGACTGATTTTTTCGCCCCCTCCCCTAAATATGTCTCAGCTATTTGCCCCCGCACCCAACTAGACATTCTTCTTTCTTATGAAGATGTCACACCCAGTTGTTGGAATTTCACAGCTACTATCCAGTAATAGAGCAATGCTAGAGGTTCCTACAGTCACCTCCAGGAACCCCAAAATCTTGGTACACTTTGGAGCCTCCATCCAGACCACTTCTGTCTTGACCTCCTGCCTTATTTAAAGGCTCACTTTACTATACTGTCATAAGTCAGAACCCCAAATGCCTTTTTCTGGCTAAAACTTGTGGTAATTATTAGATGCTTTCTGGGGTGGTAGGGGTGGAAAGGATGTTTTTCTACACATGCATGAGGAAAGCTTCCCCCTCCTAGAATCTCTAGGCTTAAAGAAGAGAGCTTGGAAAAGAAATGCTTTAAAAAGCCATTCTTGTTTAGGGTCTCAAAGTACAGAAAGCTCACAAACGTCCTGAGTGGCGAGAGAAGCTTCACAACAGAACAAGGAAGTCACAGCACACTTGTTTCCTCAGCATACACTACAGCCAGTGCTTGATTAATCAAGCCTGCATTACCTTTTTGTGTGCAACATTCTTAGTGCAAACAAATCCATTCACCACCATGGAGTCAAATTTCTTTCCACCAGGGATCTAATAAAGCAAAGAACATTTTTAGAACATATAGTCATATGCTCCCGTAACTTCTAATGCAGTAAACCTAATACACAGAATAACTATTGTAGGTTATGTACAAGCTTTGATCAGATACAGTCCTGCTGGACACACAACACTTTTCCTTTAAAGCCTGGCAAACTAAGGACAACATGAAAACAAGTAATAAGTTCCAGGATCTCTACACTCCTACCAACAGATAGCTATTTGTTAAACCAGGTACACTCTGGAAGATAAGGGAACCTAACCTTCTATAGGCCATGGGGAGCATATACCTCTGCACATGCCACTTCCACTAACAACAAACGAGTTTTAAGGAAAGGAAAGAGAGAAGGGAAAAGAAAAAAGAAAAACAAGAGAATCAAACAAACCTCTACTTACTATTTGAACACATCAAATACTTGACTGGTGTGCCTACAGTCACAACCAATCACAGGAGTAATAAACAACATGAAACAGGTTTCTAAATAACATGTTTCAGAGGACGTTTCTGTTATCAGCACGTAGAAGCAGTAGACGGTTACAAAGAACTTCCACCTCTGAACATCTGCTCTTTCAACTGGAGTTTCAGGAGAGGCAGCAACAACCGATGTCATCTGAAGAGACGCCACAGAGGTACCACCAGAACCATAAGGCTCTCCTCATTAACTTACATGGCTTCCAAACAAAACAGGCCTCCTGAGGCAAATTTTGCCAAAGAAAAATAAGCCCAAGCCTTTGATCCCCAGTCACACTAGCTCCTTGGATGTTAGTTTCACATCAGACTCTCAGAAGAAACTCTGCATGCCACAACTCCAGCCTTACAGTTCGACAATGCCAACACTGGGCCATCTGGCAGAACTGGATACACCATGCCATAACAATTAAGTTTTCCTCTTGAAGAAAGTCATTGTACTTGGCATGGGAGGAGTTCAATCCTCCATAATGGATAGTTACAGGGCAACAGATTGCTACACAGAGTCCTGCAAGTTACTTAACCGGCATTCAGTACATCTCCAATCCAAGCACAAAACAAGCAGAAACCAAAAAAGGAAGCAAGTCATTACAGAGGTGTTCCTCTTTCCTACCTTCTACAGCCTACAGCCTGAAAGAAGAGGTCAGCTCCAGGCCATTAAAGTACCTTTCACAGGACGCAAGGTTCCTTCTGTGCAACTTCTTCTAGAACCCCACCTTATCCAAAGGCCATGTTGGCCAATTACACCACTGAACATGCTAGGGGCAGTGGGAAGGGGACTCTTCTCTTCCAACAAGGGGTGCTGCCAGCA
>NW_010525951.1:20313-36457 GCF_000687285.1 Phaethon lepturus | reverse complement strand
GTTCCCCTACATCCACTGTTTGAAACTTACTTTTTTGATGTGGACAAACTGGCGGATATCCATGTCATCATCTCTGTTCTTGACATCAGGCCGTACAGTTTGAACTACCTGGCAGACCACAGGTACAATGATATCCCTCCAGGACAGTGACAGGGACTCATTGTACAGAAGCTGCTGAAGCAGTGCCATCATGTGGTTGTGATTAGCAGACCTGTAAAAAAGGCACAATGAATAGACTTCTTGTGAGAAAAATACAGAACAGTGATTAGTTGAAGTCACATTTCAGAAGTAAATTTCTTAACATTCACAGTGCAGGAAGTCCTCTGAAGGAACAGCTGTCTAGAATGGTCTACAGTCAACTCTGGTCCTGTACTTCAATATATAAAAATCACAGAAAGAAACCCAATCAAAATATACTGTAAAATGCTGTTTTCTTAATGCAAATTAGTTCCTGTATTTTCCACTGTAGATCAAGTCCCACTGAAAGCTGCTGGAATAGAGGGGCTTCAGGAATTGTTACTCCAGATATGCAAATTCCTTTTTCTACATGTTTCTTACAGCAGCCTTTCCATAGCTTGTTTCTCCCCATTCTCCTCTCTCAGCAGATCCAGATTGCTGTGGTGCCAGCCTAGGGGCGTGAAAAAGAGTTCTTTGGACTTCTCCTCCACCCTCCTATTGAATAAGGACTCTGCAAGAGAGAAACAAACCTTGTTAATATAAGGTCACAGTTGAATGCCTGTGTCTTTTTGAAGGGCTACTTTGAAAAGGAAAGAATTTACTAAGATGTAAGTTTAAGTCTCTTGAGACACTGAGTTTGAGCTAGACGTCATGGTAACATGATGCAGCAAACCGCATTCAGTATAACAGTAGTGAGCGTACAAAGGAAAAGTGAGCTACTAAAATCCTTGTACTGCCAGTACAGAGCAGACTGTTTTCTCTTCTGGAATTGAATTGTTACCAAGTTTAAGACAAAGAAAAAAAAAAAATTCTTATATTCCACTTCTGCCTATAAATAAGCAGCAAATTCCAAATACCATATATATTCATAATACATAATCAAAATGTCTTTTAGAATTAGAACATTGGTCAAAGGCACAGATTTGATCCATAAAAAGCTTCTGCTTTGAAGGCATGTATGTATAAGTGGCATTAAAAGATCTAGTTGTTTCATTAAGGTTGCAGGACAACTATCAAAAATATCTTGGTAAAAGCCTTGTTTAGTGCACCTCCCAACCATATTTTAAAGAAATGCTACGCTATCAATTCATATGTCAGACTTTTGAACCTTTATATGACTTGCAGCCCTGATCCCACGCACCACCTCTTTGCTGCTCAGGTGCAGAGGGAGCTGCCAGCAGGCTGGTTCATCCAGACCTGGTCAAGCATTGGAAAAGGCTGCCCAGCGAGGTGGTGGAGTCACCATCACTAGAAGTGTTCAAAAAACATGGCACTTCAGGATATGGTTTAGTGGGCATGGTGGTGTTGGGTTGATGGTTGGACTTGATGATCTTAAAGGTCTTTTCCAACCTTAAGGATTCTGTGATTCATCCAGACTATGTCACAGAATGCTACAGAATTCTGAAGGTTCTTCTGTCAAGAAAGTGGCACAAGCTTTTCAAAAGATCTCAGCACATCTTCTTATCTCCATCTACTTAACCATCATATACACAGGTATCCCTCTGCTATGATAAACAGGATGCCAATGAAGGCTGAATCCACTGAATACAATTTTTTGAATCCTAAATGTCAGCATGATCTATATCCATTTCTGGTTTTGAAAACGGAAAGCAGGTTTCAACAATATAAAGACAGTCCTCACTTGGAAGGGGCCTGCTGCTTTCAATCACTATATTGTGTAGTAACCCCTTAGAACTATTCCCTGTTTTGCAGCACCAAGATTAGAGTTTTTTTCAGCACAGTTTTCTGTGCTTTGAAAGAGTTACTAGGTTATTTTCCACACAGGTATTATGATATTATAGAGGGAAGTTATAAACTTCCCCATTCTCACAATGGCTGACTATGTCATAAGTCATTTATGCTAGCAGTATATAAATTTTCATCAGCATATATGTAAGCCTTCAGAGTTCAAGCTTAAAACTCCTCAGAGTGCATGATACCACTGCAAAATTCTTATACAATAGTAACCTAAGCAGGACTACTGAAAAGACGACTCTACAAAACAAACAATTAACTTCTTCCAGATGCTCCATACCCAAAATTAGCTGCGTAGAAGATTAACAGAAGTTAGATGGGGTTTTCTCCTTTCCTTTTTCCTGCAAAAGCTCAGT
The DNA here is from genome assembly GCF_000687285.1 of Phaethon lepturus. Taxonomy (NCBI): domain Eukaryota; kingdom Metazoa; phylum Chordata; class Aves; order Phaethontiformes; family Phaethontidae; genus Phaethon; species Phaethon lepturus. Next base: position 34,169 of record NW_010525951.1, on the reverse strand, counting down.
TAAAAACTAAGCATCAGTTTAATCAAAGATTTTATTCTTTTGCCTGCACAGACATTGGGGTTTCCCCCTTATTTCCTCCTCTTACAAGCTCACCAAAATCAATGACACTAATTGGGAGAAAAAGAGCCCACAAGTGCACGTGGCCATGATATTGGAAGGCACATGGGTTTTAAAACTCACAACTGCATCTAACGGCTTTTCATTTCAGAAGCAGTAGAGGTGGTGGTGGTGGGAAACACAGAAAGATTTAAGAGATGAAGCTTTAAGGTACTCTGTTAGAAGAAGTGCAATTAATCATATCACATCTTCATTTGCTTGCACACAAAGTTAAAATTGGTGTCTGTTACATAAGTTTGTGCGTGGGGAAGTTGTGAAGAGACTTGCCACTTACACTTTTTTTTAGATAAGTAAAAGCTTTTCTTTGAGTGCTTTTGAATTAAGAAATCTGAGAAGTGAAAGAAATTTAAGCTTGAAAGTGCATTCAAAATAGTTAGAGTATAGTTTATGTATCAGTTTTGCCACAAATAAGTTCAGACTGACTGTCAAGTAAATATTTCTAAAGGTCTAATGGGTCAATGCCCTATTAAAGGAGTACTGAGGAGTTTTCATCATTATATTAAAACCATACAACAGCAACATTAGAAGTTTCTCCTTACCTTTAATAAAAGCATCACTTATAGAGAACATCTGCTGCCCTCCGTTTTCGGGATTCAAGTACTCTGAAAGAGGAGAGAAGAGGGAGATAGGCGGAGACAAAAAAAATGACAGGTTACACTGGTGCGCCCATATAATTACAATGTACACGCCCACACCAGAAGAAGCAGCATTACTCATCTAAGTGTTTAGTCACCAATTTAGCAACAGCTTGATGAGTGGTCAAGACAAGAATGTCCCCTCATTCTTGTTCTATCAAAAAGTTCTAAGACAACAAGAATAGTACTTATTACTGTGAAGAAACAAAACAAAACAAAGTAGACACAAGCAAAGACTGAACTAGGAGTTAAGAATTTGCTTTTCCAATTGACCCCACACCACACTTTTCTAGATCTGAATAGACATGTGCTGAGCTGGAAGCAGACACCGTGGGAATGTCCAGACAGGGAATGGCCTCCTCATTCTGGTCTAAAAATGCAGCTTCAGAAGCCATTTTGCTCTCACACTCCAATACAGTATCTCAGACTAAGGGAGAGACCAGCCACAAGATTTATCTTACACACTGAAGAGAGAGAAAAAAAAAAAAAAAAAAAAAAAAAGACAGACTGCCTTTCAAGAGCTGTAAGTCTGAAGTCTAAAACAGTTTGAAGTGTTTTGAGGAATCCATGCTGACAGAGGTGGACTCTCAGCAACAAAAGGAAAGCAAGAGTTATATATCACTTTACATATGGGAAACAGGATGAAGCTCCATCTGTTATACTTGTCTAGCTTGCTAGATCTTGATCTTTCATGCAGGCTGGCTGGTTACAAAAAAGCTTGTTGTGCCTTTAGTTGGTTTCTTGTTTCTACAAAAAGGAATTGTACAGTGGGATAACAAGAGCAATAGCCCAACTACTTATACAGTGTGATGATTTGAAGTTTGAAGGTAACCCTTTATCACCTTTCCTGAGAAGGGTCCAGACCTACTGCAACAAACAGAATGCAAAGTCATGCAGCTTTCAGACACAATGAGAAAGCAACAGAAAGTTGACAGGACGCAAGCAATCACAAATCTCTGAACAGCAGCACTCAATAGACCCCTTACAAGCCGCCAGTTTAAAAATCTGAGCTTTTCTGCAGTTGCCCAGTTTGCAAACAGATACTCAATAGATAATCAATGTACCAAAGAAGTTGCAAGCCTCTCTTGCAGCTTGATGGTTACTTGCAGATTCCTTTCATCTCTTGCTTAGATGAAGAGTTTAGCATTACAAGCAACCTACTGCTTGATAAAAGTCTGCTCACCCTCAGCATTCATTCACCCACAGACTACCTACAGAAAGTCATGCCATGCTGTACCTACACATGAACTTGCTTCTCTTCAATACAGCCTCACCTCCTATAACTTTTGCTTCCAGTTGTGCCCCAGGGAAAGTTCCTGACAAGGTAAGGTTCCATACCTCTTCCTAGACTGAACAGATAACATGCTCATAGGTGTGCGTTTGAGACCGTAAGAGTGGCCAACATGTATTTTTCTTAACTTACCATCCCTACATGCATCATGCTCCACAGAATGCTGAGGGTGAGGAGGGAGTTCCTGTATCGTGTTTTGCAGCCTTGTTGGCAAGCAGTTAGCTATCAAGAGACTATCTTACAAGCTCCCCTGAACAGCTTAACAAAAAAAAAAAAAAAAAAAAAAAATCCCCACAACAAAAAAAGAAGCAAAAAACCCACCCAGAACATACAAATTCCTAGGTCTGATATTCCAGGGCATCACTGGAAGCAAATACCACAATGCACACAGAAATTCACAAGGTGTCCAGTGGAAACCAGCAGGTACAGATTTTATACACCTTACAGATTGCTCTCCTTAAACATCAAAAGACACTGGCCAGCAACCACAGCTTTTCCTCTAGATACGCAAAAAAGCATGTATGGATCCACAGATAACCACTGAAAACTGAGGTGCACCTTCAAAAGAAGGTGCACCAAAAAGGCTCCTGGCAACGGTACACTAAGCCTTGGCAAGCAATGGTGATAAGGAATTGTGTCACGGTTACTCAGATCCTCTTCTCTTTCCCCCTCCTAACTATATGCAGGCATCAAAAACTAACTATCCAAACTACCTGCTGCCAGGATCAAGGATATCAGGCTGAAAGGACATTTAGAAAATAAAGTTTCCCATATTGATAACTGTTTATCTTTAAAAACAGCAACTAAAACCCACATTTAAAGTAAGTAATTTAATCTCTTCCCCCCATTTAAATGCAGAAAGCAATCTTACTGTTTCTCATTTTGATACACTCTATAAAGTACCATTGTCTTTAGGCAGATGACACTATAAATGAGTCGCTATACTCACTTGTAAGATACTACAAGCCAGCTAACTTGGAGTCACTTAGAATTTCATGAAAACACACCAGACATTACTCAGCCTATAACATCACACGAAGTCCTGCCATTGGACTCGGACTATATACAAACCACTCTGCTCTAAAACACAGCTGGTACATCACAGGTCATTGCTTCAAAGCAGCTGACCTCTGTGACTGGTGGAAATTGCATATCCCTTAATCATTTGAATAAACCCACTAACCGCTTAGATCAAAGCTGACCTGCACTTCTAGCATTGATGTTTTGTCCTGTCAGTCCTCCCCCAGTGACTGTAATTTACACAGTTGTGAGGAAATTGAGTTACTAGCCTCAAAAGGTGGGTGTGATCTTCAGTTTTACTTCATTGTTTTAAACAAAATTAAGTCACCGTCATCCAGTCAAAGGAAAAAAGACAATTCCAATGAAATCAAGCCAAATACATGTGTCCACAATGGTCACAGGAAAGTTACTGACCCCTGACAGCAGCAATCACACCACGTCACTGATTGACCACAGTACTCTGTTCTTAAAATAACCATTTCCCATTTTACACAGAATCTTAACTATCTAGTCTTGGCTGTCTAATCATTGTGATACTCTGTAACATCCTGGATGGCATCTCTTGTTGAATACAGCCAGGATAAATCAGGAACACAAGGAGAAACTCTTTGCACTCCAACTTTAATATTTCCAGAACAAAGTTTTAGAGGTCATCCATTTCACTACGGTAGGCACTGCAGTATGCACTGTAGAGTTTTGTCCCACCTAATTTCAGAAGGCCTTGAATAACAAACATCTAGTTACATCTAGGACATCTAGTCCAAAGTACCGACGAAATTCCAGTCTCCGTATTGCCAAGTGTTTCTTGCTATTCAAGATGTCGTCACTCATTTTAACTTGTTGCACCCTGGTTAGGTCTTTCCTCTAGAGACTCTCATGCCAGGGATCCAAAAAAAGATGTACAGTAAGTCCTTTGTACTTGCAGAGGATACAGATTTTTTAAAAAAAACCTGCAGGATAATACCTACCTCTCCACAGTGCGTTTTAATGACTCACACCTCCACCCTATCGCAGTTCTGGACATATTACTGATACTTTCCCCTCAAGGAAAATCCATTCTCTTAAAAGGAATTGTTCCTAGTTTTCTACTATGAACTACACTCCTACAGAATAACCTGGTTATGAGATCACACATTTCAGGAACAGATAACAAACACAGGTCAGCAGAGATTCATCAAAGATAGCAGAGTACTGCCAACATATATAATTCAACGGCAGAAATCTCTCTCCTTTCAGTACCCTCACCACTTGCCTTTTCTGCTGATCTTCTCCAAGCTCTCCATCATCAAAACCTTTCTCACAAAAGCTTCAGTTCTGGCTATAAGAAGCCTTGATTTGGTTAACAGTTTCTGAGAGAGGTAGGCTTTCTTATGTTTCCCCTTCATCAGGTACTGCTTTTTGTATAAAGAAAAAGAGACTGAGATATGTCTGAAACCAGGACTATCACTCTACAAGTCCTTTAACGCTGGCCAGAGCCAAACTGACTACTGCCAGCTTTACTGCCAACACACACTGATAAAGATAAACCTGCTACAGCTGTAAATTCATAGGATACTGCACCACACCTGGGACTGTTTCAAGCTAACTTAATCCAGCATCCCTCCTTCCTAAAAGGAATAAATTGATATATTCTCCCTCTCCACACCTTTCCTTCCCTGCAGATGCATTATCTTTTCATTTTATTAGGGCAGGAGCTGGAAACAAGTTGAAAGGAACCAGTAACAAGTGTCAGCAGTGCTGACAACCCCTCCCTACAGTTGAGTCATCTGACATCAACTCAAATTTTGAACCTGCTCGGCTCTTCTCTTTGGGGGAAAAATAAGCAGTTAGATTTCCCTTCTTTACACATATTTTTAGCAAATAACAAAAGGTGACTACAATAAGCACTGATAAATGCCCCCTCTAATTTGCCTCACTCTCTCTCCCATGTCTACCACACTTTTACAGTCAGCTGTGACCAGTTCTCCTCCCTCACTCTCTTCAGTGACCATTTTACAGTTTCAAAAAATGCAATCTGTATGCAAGCATAAGGTTAAGTCTTGTATTCTGATCCACAACAACGGAAGAGATCTGTTAGACTTTATAGAGGATGAATTCATTAGAAGGAGTCCAAATTATTTAACACTGGATCATCTTTCACAGTTAGATATACTGAAGGGGTGGGGTGAAACAATAATTAAGAATAAGAAACTCCTTAGAAGCACCCAAAGATAGAAGTCTACAAAGCTGATGTAACCTTAGGTAAGGAAGCAGAGCAGAGACATCAATTGCTACCCAGCATGTAAAGCAACTAGAATATACTAGACCCAAGCCAGTGGCAAGCCCTGGTTTCAGTCAGCCCTTGTCCAATTTAGAGAATGCAGCTGTCAACAGGCAGGCACATTATTTTTTCCATAAGGATTTTGCTATTACTTAAAGTCTTTCAATTTAGTACTTATTTAGGAGAAAAAAAAAAAAAAACAAACTTTCAAAAGAAGTCTCCAACACTGAGTATTTGATTTCTTCCTACTTCACTTAAGTGCATGTTCCCTTTTGAACAAATGTTACACATATGGATTAAGTTAGAAGAACCTTATGGATGAGCAATAAGGCCTGTCTTCTTTTTCAGTTTAATCTCAGACTGTAGAGACACATATCAAACTGGTTTATGTATGGACTATTTTTCCACCCCAGTTAGCCAGAAACTGTATATGTGGATCTGCCCTATTATGTAAAGGCAGGAGACTTTGCTTCAACTGCAAAGAGAAAGTCACAGGGGAAGTTACACACTCTGCAGAGAAGGTGTTTCAACAGGTCTACTGAGCCTCCTCAAGGGTGAGCACATCACAACTGCAAGCGAGTGCCAGCTAAATAACATACTTCCCCCTCTGTAAGACAGCTACAAAAGTAGTGTCCAAACAGGTCAGTATTATTAGGGCCCAGCTCTCCATCATGTGCAACTCCAGCTGATGACTACCTCATACCTTTTTGGTCGGCAGGGTGAGGGGGCACATGTGGGTACTTGGAGTGCTTCTTGATATGGAAGTTCACGTTGTCCAGCTCCACGTTCAGGCTGATGGAGGCGGCTGAATCACTGTCCATTGTGGACTGGAAGCTGCTTACTGAAGTGCGCTTGCTAGGACTGGCGGAGTCTTTTAGTGTTGGGTAAGGGGGAAGATACAGGGAGGAGAAGGGTTCAAATGGGTATCATGAGGGTACCGGAGAGGAGAAAAATTGTCTTTAATACATAAAGACAAGTGTGCAATACTACAGGAATACAGTATTTTCATAGTTCTTATCTTCATGTGTGCATGCTGACATATTGGACCTTCTTTAGTGCATTACTATAGGGCCCAAATCAAGCAGAAGTCTGCCTAAGAAAGAGAAGGCAGCAATTTACATGCTTCTCCTCCATTAGAAGTATGAAGCTTTACCAGTTCCACTAAATACAAATACTGTATCCATCATAAGAAACAGGAGGACTAGCTAGGTTATAGTTTGCTTAGATCCTTAGAGACCCGTGCACATTCACACAAATGTACACACACACACAAAGCAAGACATGGTTAAACTACTATGTCCCGAAGGACTAGTGATAACAGGGGAGCAGGCAGAGTGAGAACTCACTGGCTAAGTTATCTTCTCCTTCATCAGCAATCTGCTCTGTGTCACTGTCATCAAACTTGATGTCTTTGAACCAGGATGGCTCAGAGTGCCCCTCCACAGAGTTCACAGAGTCACTGTCTGGAGATGGAGTTTCCGAGAACTCCGTGCTCTAGAAGACAAGGAAGAAAAAAAAGTGTCAAAGTGCAGCTCTGCTGGAATATTAAGCAGCCTTAGAAAGCAGCCTGTGACAATTGCAGATCAGACATTTTAAAAATCAGAAGACAATCTCAGTGGGCTGAGTCAGGTTAGTCATAGAGCCACCCTCCCTTGGCATGAAATAGGAACTCTTCAGGACAGGAAACAAGTATTTCTTTACACTTCCCACATGCTTAGTCTCTGCCTCCTCCCCACCTCCACACAAGTTGTGACTAAGTGGCACTAAAGGACGAGTTTACTCTACTGCATGTTTTCTGTCACCACATCCAGCTAATCTGTTTTGGATGCTCCCTATCCCCAGCCAAGGTGGGTGATGACCATGTCCTTTGCCCAGAAACCAGAATATGCATCTTTTGGTGGAGGCTAATTCTAAGTTGCTGGAGCAATTCTGTGACTGAACAAAGTAGCTCTAAGAGTTTCACTCACAAATCAGGCTCTAGCTGTTTTTTGTGTCAAAACAAAGCATGGCTAGGGTGCCAGAGAACCTGGAGAGCATCTAAGCAATTTCTGTCAGCCATCCTGATGCCTCCAGTCACCTCAGGAGGAAGTTCTCGCTATCATTCCGTTGGCTACAGTGAGTGCAGCAAGCAACTGAGTCAGCAACACTGTTTCTCCTGACTCTTGTCCAGGAGAAATGAGATCAGACAGTGCTTTCAGTTGATTGGAACAAGAATTGGCTTTAAACTTTGAATAACCTAAGGCCCTTACAAATAATTACAAGCAAAGATCCATAAGCACTTACTAGTTAAGGGCAAGCTTTTACTAGCAAACTGAGACAGTGCAGTTAACTAGCTGAGATACCAGATGAAGACCAGAGCAATCTCAATAGAAGACCATGTAACTGTGGCCAAGAGCTGAAATGCACGAGGAAGACAAGATGGTAATGGCTGCAAGCTTTCTGACTGAGGCCCATGGGACAACTAAGCCATTCTTTATTGTGAGAAGCTGCAGAACATGGAAGACTCTCAACTGAATGCTTTCAGGTAACAAAGCGGCTACAGAGATATCTTACTGAAGTTAAAAAATACCAAGCTAGTCACTGAGGCCAGTGACTGCTCTTACCCCTTGGCAAGTTTGATTGCAATGAAATATGGTAGGCTAGCATCTCTGGTCACTGGTTCCCTGCCTCCCACTCAGCTAGCCAGTCCTACTTCAGAGGCATGAGAGAGACCCCTTCCCAATCTTGCATCATGGGCTATGGTACTGAATTCTTTATTACTGCCATCACTGCAGATCAGAAGAAGGTTACCAGTACAATATATAAGAACATTCAATTCTGTATATCTAAAATATCCACTCTTTGGAAGTTTTTAAAGAAGGAATTTTGAAGACCACCATTGTGTCTCAGTGACCAGTAATTGCACTCAAATTCTACATTCTGCACGATAGCACAGCTGCCACAAGCACAGACTGTGCCACTCCAAGGTCTCCGTGGAAGATGTCCACTATGAGACGCACTGGCCTAGGTTAGAGACCCTTTCCTCCACTTTAGGCAGCACTACGTGTAACAACTGATCCTCCACAGAGGACAGCCCCAAAGCTTTCTGGGCAAATGCAGCTTCCTCAGGCTTGAAACCACCAAGAAAAAAAGGCCTGGACCCCAAGTCTCTGTACAGAAGAGCTGATTTAGAAAGCATACAACAGCTGCTGAGAACATGATTAGAAGAGATCCTAGTAAGTAGCCAAACCCAGCAAGAACCATAGCTTTCCTACTCCTTTTACCTGTAATGGTCTGTAGAGAGCATACTCATCTCTGAAGAGCTGATCATGATGACTGACACATTCTAGCCAGCGTCCATCAACCAACGCTTGCCCTATTGCAATGGCTTGAGCCCTGGAGGTATAAGAACAGAGATGGTTTTCTAAGTCTAGTTCCAAATGCACATGGTTTATGGTACAAGCATGCTACAAAAGGAAAGTCATTTACTATGCACTGTCTGACTCATCAGTATCCCATTGCTATGTTTAACCAGACACTATTTAAAACATTGTGGAGAGACAGCAGAGTGTACGGATTCAAGCATGGACCTAGATGAAGAGACTGCCAGTACTCTAAACTCAGCTGAGGTGTCCAACAGATGATTAAGACATATTGTTTGTGTTCCTCCAATATTGCTAGCTTGAGTTATATATACTGAGCATCTCTGCTGAGTGTGGACTGTTACTCTACACTTCAGAACTGTCTCAGTTTTATCCCCTCTCGCACAGTTAAATACACCAGATTCTTTATACTTAGTTACAAGGTTAAGACCCTGCCAACCCCACCAAAAATTTAGCTGTCAAACGCTGTTAGTGATCTCTGATCCCAGGGGCAGACTTGCCCTTTGGACTATCAGTGAACATTTTTGGACAGTCTTTGTAATACACTCACTGTTCTCCAACTGTTTGAGGGATACTTGTCCTATAAGCTGCTTCCCACACTATCTCCCAAAACAGACAGCCCCCTGTGCCCTGCTGTTTTGGGCCACACAGAGTCAGAACCCTACCTGCTTTGGTAGGCAGTAGAGAAATCAATTTTCTTTCTCACCTCCCTGCAAAGGGGTCTATCTCTGCAGTCTAAGGTACTCTATATCAGCTAAAACTCACAACCTCCTGCCACACCCACTGTCCTAAAGCATCAGGGTTACCTTGTGGTTATGTGCCCATTTCTGATGAGCCAGTTGACCAGCTCTTTTCCCACAATGCAGTTGGGATGCGTCCGCAGCCAGTAGCGATGGTCTTGAAACTCCATCCCACTGTTGTGATGACAGATTTTCTTCCACAGATCTTTCAGCTGGACTGAGTCCTGGACAGGGAGATGTGCAAGTTACTTGCTACTCTGACTTTAGCAAGGGTTTCAAGGCAATCAACCTGGGCCCTCAAATCACCTTCTAGATCAAAAGCCCTCCAAACAGGCATAAAATCTAAGCCATTCTGCACAACCTATGCAAAGGTCTAAACAGAAATAGCAAACAGACGTCAGCTCATTATATCCTTCCTTTTATATAAAGCTGAGAACAAGGAAGAAACAAAGTGGGTACCCTCAGAGTTAAGGGGGTTTTGTTTTTAATCTAGCAAGACTTTGTACTGCCTACAAAATACTTATGTCCTCACTACTGCCCTCTTGCATCCTACTCTCAAACTCAGGTAGTATGTGTAAATATAGAGGACAATGAAAACTAATCCTTTGCAAGAGATTTTTTCTATATAGTCTGTGCTCAACCTAGCCTAGGCTTTGTGAAGCATACTAGTCCATTATCAAGCCCAGCTATAAAGCAAGTACTTGACACAGCAATGCATGCTGCTATGTTCAAGTACAGGGATAACATTTCTTTTTGAGGATTCCTTTTTTATTGTCCATTATCAAGCCATTTTTAGACACTGCTAGCTTTGGCCACTAAGCAAAAGAGGTGTGTACCCCTCTCAACTCAATTAACCGTTTTTGAATCTGTGGATCTCTTCCCCTCACTACTTGGAACACTTCAGCCTATACCTCAAACTTATTTTCAGGCCTGTTAAGCATACACACCAACTCTAGTGTAGGCTATGCTCCATCCAAGCTGAGCTGTCTCTCTGTACCTGGCCCCTTTTGCTCCCCCATACGTACCCTAGCTTGGCACAGCATAATCCATTGTTGCAGAGTGGAAAATGGGACCTGGGATCATTTTGAGAGAGCAACAGAGCACCCCAAGGGGTGGAGAAGAGACACTGCAGCTCACTTTCTCAAATGCCTCACTCATTCCGGTTTTGTGTAACAATAAAAAAGAACTTCAATTAAATTTTAACTGGTTTCAGTTTTCCAGTTAACTGCCAGACCCACATAACTGCACTTTACCAAGGGTGCCCTGAGATCCAAGAGTTTTGCTCCACTTCTGTTACTGAACTGGCTTTCTGCTTTTATTTCCAGCAGTGGCTGTCCTAGGTACTGTCCTAAAAATATGTCATCAGCTCAGATCCCCTTCTGTAGCAGGCATAGGGTCAAATGGATCAGTAATGGAACGTGTCACAGGATCACAAGATTTGATGCAACTGGTGATTCCACAGTTCAGCTGCCTTGTAGTTTACCCTTAACTCACATGTGACTTCAGTAAACTGAACAAACTGGCAGAACACAGCAAATCCTTTCAACTCAAGGATTTTGACCTCTAGTTCACAGAAGTATATGCTTACCTCAGTGTATGTATATCTTCCCCTACCTTTTATTTCATGAGCAAAGTTCATTAGCCTTCTTAATGGAATATGTTAAGCTTTAAATTAACTCCTGATAGAGTCAGCTCCACATGCTAAGGGCATTGAACAGTGGGAATTCACAGAAAATCCTACATTAATTGACACTGCACCTTCTGCTCTAACATGAACAGAAGTGATACCACAAATCCTCTTCTCCCTCAAGGAAGGAAGCAGCCAAAAAAATTAAACAATGTGAAGCTGAAGTGCACTGGGACTTGATCATCTTGGTCCAAGTTGCATTCACAGCATTTTAAATTTCCTTTTTCCTGCATTAACATATGGGGCAGGGTGATGTAACGATATGCCTTAAAAATGCTTCTCCCTCATGTGGTTATCACTTACAGAGCACCTTGGAAAGGAGTTGTGCAACTGAACAGGATCTAGAGTGTTTATGTACCCTTAGGAATCCTTCTATGCATTTTGCTCACAGCGTGCAACTACCTGACAACACAGAAATTAGCCTTCCTGATTTTAAACTGGCAATGTGGAGCAATCTTGAACCTTTTAATGTGTGAAAAACACTCCCTTCTCTGCATCTTTTTTGCCCCATTTGTTGGAAACACTTCCCCCCCCCCAAAGAAAAGAAACACTGTTTTTTACTGAAACTGTACAGTAAGTGCCACCTCCAACAGTGCCTCTGTGGGAAGGGGATAATAGGATTACACAGAACACTGTTGCACATTGATTTTTCTTCAAACAGGTACGTCACTACAGCCTTCTGGAAAATGTTGTATTTCTTCTACAAGCAAGGGCAGGGGCCAAGTTATGTTTTGGCCCTATAAGCTGTAACAGCTTTAACTCATTCACATCATGGTGTAAACATTTTGAAGCAGCCATTTAAACATTCTGATTATGTGGCCTATGAAAGGGAAAATCTGAACTTGGAGAAACACAGAATCAGGTCATCCCGTTACAGCTGCAACCATGACAGATTTAACCCACAAGGAGCCACCATACACCAATTCCACACTGCGTAACACTTCCCAAGACTAAAACTGTAAACAGTTTTAGGCAAACACCACATGAAACTATGATTTGTTTAAGGAAGACGGAAGTGCCTAAAGTAGCATCAATATGCTCGTATCCCCACACCACCTGGAAGAGGGATCCAGGTAAGAGTGCGCAGACTAGAGCCTTTAAAGGCAGTAAGATAATCCTGCTGCACGATACAAGAAAGTCAAACTTCACTGCCTTCACAGAGTGTGACAAACAGAAGCCTGATCGGTACCAGAAGGATTTTGCGCTCATCCTCGCTGGTCTCTGCCTTCATATGTGTGCGACTGGCCTGGGGGCTGACAGATGTCTCATAGGCAGGCACCATTGGTGAACCTGATCGATCCAGTGACAGGTTAGTGATGCTGGCTGATCTGTAGTGGAAGAGAGAAGAGTTGAAGTGTAAGTGTTCATTGTGTGGCGCTTTGCCAGAGCAGGCATTGACCTTGTAGCATGCTAAAAAAGGAACTTAAGCCTGTGACATTGTTCATTCTCCTCAGTACAGACTTACTGCTTAAAGCTTCCTCCACTGTCAAAGCAGAAGAAAAGATCCCTAGGAAGGAAGTCCATTGCTTTGGAATGTTTAAGTTAAACATACAACTTTCATAAAGCTCTTTGTAGAAAGCAATTAGAACTAAGTTTAGGCACAGCAATTCATATGTCTGCATTTGAATAGACTGGGGAAGGGATGGGATGCCAGGTACTTAGAAGGCCCAGCAGTTTGGAGATAAGACAGATACCAGCAAGGGCAGCCAGCACCATGATCCCTGTAACAGGGCACTGAGATTCCCCCTCTCCTTGACCCATTTAAAATTCCTTCTCCTCAGCTCTCTGAAATACATGGCTGACACCTTGTAGAGTCTGGAAGTTTGTTGCCTAGGGCAGCTAAACTGTCTGCTGAAGCTGGTCACTTCAGCTGGCAATTTTCCTTGTACTGCAATATGGAGCATCCACCTGATCTCAGGCCAGTTGTTAGGAAATGTACTCCAGTACAAACACACCATTTTGCAATAATCATTGCAAAGCTACAAATGCAAATACAAGTTCCAGATACCCTCTGCTCCAATATTCCACAACTAGACTAAGCCTCTGAATAACCAGAGTGCAACCTCTCATCACGCAGCAGCAAAAAGCATTCAGTGTAAGATATTCATGATAACAACGCTCTCAGGAATAAGGATGGAAAACGGTCCTGCATACAGCAACAGGGATGTTTAAAACACCAATGCTGAACTGACTCAAGAGGCTTACAGCGGCCTCAGCAATGAGACCTGTTGCCAGCCTCTAGTCTTTGGAACTCAGATAACTTCACAGAGCTTGCTAACTGGCTAACAGACACTCTAATTATTCCCAAGAATTCTCAATGGACGATGTGACTGAGACCAGGCATGAAATAACAATGTCACCCTATTTCAGCTTTTGTACTGCAAGAAAGTAGGCACTGAAAGTACAATAGTCTCAAAATCACTTCTTTTTCCTCCTCTGTCTCTTGAGGAGGAATACTGGGCTGATTTTAGTTTTAGTTAGGTCCCTTTTTAGTCATTTATGCAGAATCAAAGGAAACCATGTTGGCACTACATCCACATACATCCAGGGACGATAAACAAAAACTTTCTGTCATAGTCAGGTATTCAAGGCAGGCTAAAACTCTGCCAGCCTTCTGCTGTTCTGAACTTAAAATGGGCAGAGTTACGCAGCTTAACAGAAAGCATTCTTATGTGGAAGATGAGACTGACATGAAAGTCCATCATTAAGCACTCCTACCAGTTGTTTCACAACAGCTACTTTAA
>NW_010525951.1:5346-20282 GCF_000687285.1 Phaethon lepturus | reverse complement strand
GCAGGAATTTTTAATTTGTGTAAAAGGACATTAAGCATGAGTTAGAACAGTCGGAGTTCGTATCTGTGTCTATCATCACCAACTACATCTGGGACTTTACTGTATTTACCTTTTTCTAAAAACAGAGGGGGAGATTTTGCAATGAAAATCCCTGTCCTTTAGAAGGACCTGCAAAGGAGAAGTTCGAATCCCTCTGCTTGCAACATCTGATTGTTGTGCTGTTTTTTGCCCATAAATAATCAGTCTGAGAAAAAAAGAAAAAAACAAACACATTCCCCCACCCACAGGGAAAACAAATAATACTAAGTAACTTCTGCTACCTGCATCTAAATGCAGTCAACCTGCATCATTTTTGCTTCATCTCATCTAGAAAGAGGCATGGTCAAACTTGCATCAAAGAAACATCTACAGCTGCTAGCATTGCTTAGCCCAAAGCCAATAGCTTTGTTTCCACAGGTTCAGAATTTTAACAGAGAGAGGTTATACTTCATCATTACTTCTCAAACATGAGTCCAGACAAGTAAGAACTATGGTAAGGCTATGAATAGCCAGTTTGGGCCTGCCAGGTCCAGCTTAGAACCCTCCTACTACTGCATGTGTGAGCAAAGAGCAAAGGTCTTTTAAAACAGACAACATCAATTCAAACGCGAAGTAGGAGATCATCCTCAAGGTTTCCAACATTTCTTGACGTCACTGCAGTTATTTAGCATTGAACTTTTAACTCTGGACTCCTTGCCATGTTTGACCAGAATTGATTTTTGGTACTAGTTTATTCACTAGTATTTTACTCCCCCTAGGTGAGATCTTTGGTTCTCAGCTGTACAGTCAATGTGCATCTTCTCCTGTCCCCATCACACAGAAGATAAAGACTCCAAGCAGTCCATTCCCCAAAAGGCACACCCAGCATCCTCCTCAGCTGAGTTCCCTAGTCTTCACCAGTCCTGCCAGATCTCTCAAAATTGCTAAACATTTTGCATTCGCATGAACACCAATGCAAAGAAGTTTCTGAACATCTCTTGACTCCAACACTGGAATGTGAATTATCTTTGCTCTGTTCCTCATATCCCTGCCTCATCTTTATTTCCCCAATTTAAACATAATGGAAGTATGTAACCAGAACCATAGCAGAAACACTGTGAAGTGGAAATTACTTGTTCTTCTAATACCAGCCTATTTAGTGGGATTAAAGATCAAGTGTTCACAACTTATACTAAAGCTCCCATGAACATTTCCAAGTTCATTCCAGCACTCTTGCATAAAGACCTATGATGGGATTTTAGCCTAAGGAAGCCTGGTAACTTAAACAGGATTATACTTAATGGGAGAGCAGAGGGAGCAGAATGGGGGCAGAAGGAACAAAAAAACCCACAAACCAAACGACCAAAAACTACACCTCTGCTCGTCCATGACCTCAGCCTTTGCCTCCCATTATCAAGTCTCTGTTACTCCCTTTCCTTCAGCTTCCTCAGAACTCTACCGTTCTTAGCCACTTCTTTCCCTTTCTGTCCTCTTTATCACCACCTCTACTTGACTGACTCAGCAGCAAACTACAAGTTCCTCAAAGGTAATATGTTTATTAATACGAATATGTACAGAAATGGTCTTTCCTTACCATATGGGTAATGGGGTATCCCATTTTAGACATGAAACAGCATGCTCAGTAAAACCAAGCCCCAAAATACAGGCTTTACAGTGAAGAGTGTGCTAGGAGTGCATCTAGAACAGAAAATACTCAGATATGATTAGTTCACCTGTTCCTAGCTGGCGATTTCCCTGCATCCTCCTGGACAGGCCCAAGGCGTGCAGACAACGTCGTAGTTGAAGAGTCCGGGTGAATCAAACTGCAAGGAAAAGGAGCATGTTACAGATGTTTGAGAGATTTGCCACATGCAGCGCCATCAGAACAGCTGGAATTAAAATACAGTTAATTATAATGTTACATCTCATTCACACCCATAATTATTAAATCAATGAGGCAATAGGGAAATGTTTCCCCATCTCTAGGCCAATGATATCTGGAGGACGGTGCTCAAATCTTCTTCCTTCAGACTCAAGCCTTGGCCAATACAGCCTCTTCCCACTTCTCGTATTATCCTGCCTTTGTGCCTTCTTCCTTACAGGCTGCTATTCCATGCTTTGGAGGTAGAGGCATTGCCTTCCATCTCCCCAACACATCATCTTTGCAATCCAATATCTGTAGCTATTGCTAGACAGCTTTTACCAAGGTAGCCTGACAATCTTTTGTAACTGTTCAACCTGATCACCATCACCATTGCCCGCCACTTTCTTCCACCCCAGGAGGAAGGAGAGCAGATGTTCGTACACCAATGTAATTCCTACTGGCAAAACTGTATCAGATATAAGCCACTGCACTCCAACTGATACAGCCATACTGGCTGTGCTCTGGGATGTAGACATGTTACTAGCACAATAAATGCTCTTCATGAGAAAATGTAGACAATATAACTTTGCCTGAGTAGCTGTACTCACCAAGAGTACACTACTTCTTCACTTTTAAAGGACACGGCCCTTCAATTTAGTTAAAAGTAGGAGGCCATACCTTTATGTTCCAACTACTCAAAGGGCCGAACAACGTCAGACAAGTAAATACAGCATCACTCTCTTAACTGCTTTTCTCACTGCTTTGCAGCATGACAGCAGAAGATGCAAGAGCCTTATCTCAGACACATTATTTTGGGAAGAGATTCAACTCCCAGGTTTTCTTCTGAAGCAAATTACTTCTCACACAGAAGCCACATATTAGAAAAAATACCTTGCTTCCATTACAAAGCTGTGAGTTGCCACTTTCCACTGTGGTGGCATTTAAGTTCAGTGTCTTGAGTTTAAGCCTTTGAAAGTCAATCAGAAATTTACCAAATGCAGTATTGAGGGGAAAAAAAAAAAAAAAGGCACTGTAGCCCACTGCAAAGTTTTACATTTTAAGAGCAACAAGTACTGAAGAAAATTTTAATCCTCCTAAAGTAACAATAAAGTACCTAATCTCAATCTGTCTCCCCCTCACACACAAAAGCAGTCCATGTTTACTCAGTGTCTCCCAACAAGACTAAGCATTCTAGTAGAAAAAGAGCTATCAGCCTTTCAAGGATAGGCAGAATTTTTCTCCAGTGCTACAAGCTGCCCAAAAATATATAAACACTGTCTGTACGTGTTCATGTCTACAGGCTGTAGAATTTCCATACTGAAGATACTAATAACACATCAGAAGACAGAACTAATGATACCTTCTATTATTTTGTACACCTGAAGAGAAGCATTCCAAGCACACATACTTATTCTCTAATTCAAAATTTTGTAGTATTTATCCCAAGAATTGCAACATTAGTGCTTTAGATGACCATGACATTAAACCAGAAGTACCTTCCTTTATTTAACTGCTTCCATACAGGAGCACCATACTCTGAAAAGCGACATGCTAAGCAAGAGTCAGGGCATTTTCTGAAAACCATTGTTTTTGAGGTTTTTCTTTTGATACTATCAGAATCACTAGAAGGTATCTGCTGAGAGAGGCACATGTCACTAACACTATCCCTCAGTTGAAGAAAGTCTGACGCAAAATCTCCTCAGTAGTTTCACTCCTGCCTGTTCTTCTGTTTTCAGGGAAATGAGCACAAACAGCACATCTGATTATTTCTTCCTTCCCCCACATTAAATTGAATCAAGTGCCTCAGAAATAAACTTGCGTACCACTTGAGAAGTACGGTGTTCTTTTATTCATCTTCCAAAAATAAAGATCCCCTCATTTGAAACCAATAAGAAACTCACTTTGAAAGGAGATCAGAGAACCTTTATAGCTGTCCTTTCAACCCACTTCAGTTTAAACACTTCACTCTTATTTACACAGAAAACATCCCTCATATTCTCTCACTCAATCCAAAACCTGACAGTTAAAGCATCAGTGTTACATTGATTTGTCTCTCAACACACTGGTGGTTAGAACGGATGTTTTTTGGTTGTGTCTTTTCAAACTCTGAAGCTAAAAGCCTGTTCTGTCACTGGTATAGAATCACTGATTGAATAGGTTAAAAGAAGAACTGCAAATAATTTAAAACTCCACTAGAAAAGTTTCCACATTTCAACTTGAAGAGAAGAATATTAGAAGCAAGCACAGGATTACGTTCTTTTTACAGGAGATATACTTCTAAATTTCCTAGATGGAAACCACCAGATTTTGGCTAGGCAGCTGTCAGTCTGGAAACATAGTTAAGATTCTGGAGCTCAGCATGAAGCCATTCACTTTACCTTTGCCAGGTTAGATCCTCCTCCAGAAAGATGTTGCGGCTAGCTTTACGGCTCCCAACTGGTGTGCGTGGCTCGCCAGGATCCAGCACTGAGACAGAACACGCAGAATCTGACAGAGCATTTAAGTCTTCTCCAATGGAGTTACTGTCTGTGGAGTGTGCATAGCTTAAGGCTATTTTGCGGCAGTAAGTGCAGGCTCGTAGATCCCCTATGGAAAGGGGAACCAGAGAGTGTAAGTGGGAACAAATAGTACTCTGTTCCTACAGGATCAGAGGTGTGTAGTGGTGGGCAAATAAGGATTTCCTGTTTCAAAACCTCTTTGCATGTTCAAGTCTAGTTCTCATATTCCCTTAAACAGCAAAACCCCAGATAATTATACACTCAGGGAATTTCTCCAAGCAAATGATGCATAACACGTGATCAGTAGGAGAGAGATAGGTTGAGGAGGCAGGGAGACAGAGCGCATGTGCACACTGAAATCAAGGTACAACAACTGCCAGTCAGATATAACATACCAACTGATGTCTGGAAATCATTACCTTCATCAGGAGATGTCTAGAGTTTGGTAACTGGTATTTGAAAGAGTTTCCCTCATCCTCAATTAGAACATGTGGTTCATTAGATTTTAAAGCTACTATTAGTAAGAGCAGCTTTCACTTGAGCACACCTTTTGTAGTGAACATCCTAGTTAAATAGTGGCCATATTTGTTTTGTCATCATAGACATAGTGTTGGTAAAAATAAGCAAGGATGGCATAATCCACCACTGTTCATGAATAAATTAGTAGAATTAGGTCCCATGATTCTTTATGCTTATTTCTAAGCCCACCAGAGACCTGTACAGCATTGTCTAGCAGATGCCAGAATCTAAAATGCAGTGGTCCGAACACAGCTGAGCACACAGAGAATGTTCTGCTTCTCAACAGATAAACCCTACCCGTGTAGCCCATGAATTTTCCAGGGATTTCCTGATTGCAGCATCGACTACAGAAGATCTGCCCACAAAGCCGACAGTGGTGCCTCCGCCGGAAGGTGGTGAATTTCTCACTGCAGTCATAGCATTCTTTGCACTGGCTGTCAGGCATCCAGTACTGTTTCAAGTCACTGTCCTACAAGGGAAAGCAGCGGAGAAAAACTTTTTTTGTAAACAAAAAAGCATGTTTAGATTCACAATTGCTTTGTAGACTGTGCACACGAAAAGGACAATTCCCTGTATTCATGAGTAAGTGTGTGTGTGTGCGCACGTGCAAACTCTTGTGTATAAGCACACACATGCACAGAAAGGATTTTTCTTGTGCTTTTACAGGGAGCCAGAAGGCTGAGAGTTCTTAACTGTGAGAATAAATCATAGAATAGTTTGGGTTGGAAGGGATCTAAATCTAGTAAGGCTTTGCCTTCTTGATCCAAGATGGAAACAAAGCAGATAAAAAACTATCATGAGCTGCAGATCAAGGTCAAGAAGAAACAAACATATGAAGTACTGATTGCTCTTCCCTCTCATTTGCCCCTAGCACATGACAGACCCTCAACTAGCACAGTTTAAAAAAAAAAAACAAAAACCCACATACACAAAACCCCACACACGTTAGTTGAAGCTAGTATCCAGGGGTAAATCAAGCTATCAGGTATTATCCATACAGAAAGATAATTTCAACAGCTAATACTGGGATGTACTTTGAAAGGATTATAGATACATGTAAAAAGATTTGTTATATGATCAAATTCTTCAAAACCTCAGTAAACAGTTGTAAAAGCCTGTGTCCCAGATTCTTTCAAAACTCCAGGTTAAATGCTATGTGAAGACAACTGTGGAATACACATTCAGCAGAGAAGGACATACACTGATTTACAGCAGCCACGTGAATTTTTGTCTTGATTTTAAGACTTGAAAACGAAGAGTTAAAACATCCATTTGGTGGTGTAGCTATAAATAGACCAAGATAAATCTCTCAATTATGATTCTGAGCACACCAGCTACAATTACCATGGATGGAGACAACTGCTAATAGTCACATGATAGCTCTGACTGTGAAACACTCTTTGCTAGAGTTCAGTTCTGGCAATGAGCCTTTTCAGAGGGACTGAATACTCTGGGTTTTTCTTAGGAAGAGAAATGCTGCAAGGATTTTCTCAAAACAATCCAAGAAGAGAGAAACCACAGAGAAGAAAGGTGATCTGTACACTAATTTTCACATAACTTAAAAAAAGCATGCCCTGAATTGGGGTTTAATTTTGGACGTTCACTAAGTGAAATTTAACATAGCTGCTAGACCGATTTTGAGACTAAAACAGCTATGATCAACAAAACAACCATTTTATGCTGTCCTCACCCAAGAAAACTCATACAGAAAGAAGTCGAAGGCTGCTCAAGGCAGTCTAGTGTTCAAAAGACTCTAGAAATTTTTAAGGTTAATACTAAGCTTCAAGCAGGGAAAGATGCAGTGAAGAGCTTCACCAAGGAACTGTTGCAAAGCTGCAAGGGATGCCAATTAACAGATTTTGCTGCAGTTCTGCATGATAATCCACGTCTCTCGTTCTACCACATAGTGAGTGGCTGTTCCAAGCAGCAGTGCCTCTGCCCACCATCTCTCCCACATGCACATCTGCCCCACTTGCACACGACTGGGTGTTTAGAAACCCAGCCATTGCTGGTGACACCTTCCAGCTCTCAGCCTTGCTCAGTCAAAGCCAACACTCATGACAAGAACAGCCTACAAGGAAGGGTTCAGAACAGAAGTCTGGCCCCTGTTAGCAGTAGAGGTTGCTTAGAGCAGCACCTTCCAGGATATGACACATGCTTTCTACAGTAGTAAAGTGCTCTCCTGCAGAGACTGACCAAGTCCACAATTGTTGCCTGGAATAACTGAAATAAGACATGACTGCTTTCAAGGGGAGTGATGCATTACCATTTGTACAGAAGTCAGCATGCTGACAACTAACATACTGCTTTCAGAGAAAGATCTAGCCATATTCGTTTATTG
Organism: Phaethon lepturus; assembly: GCF_000687285.1. NCBI lineage: Eukaryota > Metazoa > Chordata > Aves > Phaethontiformes > Phaethontidae > Phaethon > Phaethon lepturus. Next base: position 13,042 of record NW_010525951.1, on the reverse strand, counting down.
CTGCATGTTGTCTGTTTGAGCATTTACTCCTTCAATAGCTTCAAAGAGGTCTGAAAATCTCCAGGGCCTTCAGAAGGTGCCACAAACTGAAATATTAGTAGGGGCCACACTCAATGCCCTGCTTACTGCAATGAAAGGCTGTTGTTTCACCCTCAAAATATATCACCCTTTCTACTAAAGCAAATTTACTCCTACAAGCAGGATAGCACCAGAAGCTAAGTGAGTTTACTCAAAGTCTACCTGTAAAAGCTACCAAGACAAAAGCCTTTTTCTTCTTCATTCAGTTCAATTAAATGTGCTTTTGCATGTTCGTGCCTTGCTCCCAGACACACATATTTATATCAGCACTTATAAATAGTTATGGCTTCTTTTCTTAACTAGATCCTCCTCTTAAAGGCATGGTCCAACATAGCAGAGGGAGGTGAAATTAGCAAGTCCGTAGCACCATCATCCAGCTGAATCAAAACTGATTAACAGGACAAGCCTTTCAAGCAAATATTGCTAACCAGTCATTACCACAGTAAGTAGCGGATTTAATTCATCCTCAGAATTCTCATTACTATTTGTGACAGTCAATGTGTTTCACCTGCCCATGGTTAGCCTTTGAGGAAGAAAACCACCAGGTAATACAAGATAAGGTAATACAGAAGTGAAGGAGTCTAAAATGAGAGCATCTGGTTCAAGTTCAAGAAGCTGAGCAACTGCAGTGTTTCACTCCCACAATATGACAGCCGTTTGACATGTCAAAAGTCAGTGTCAACTTAAATTGTTTCCCCTGCACTCACACAATGATTCTTTAGTTTATTCACTCATCCTTCAAACATCTGAAAAAATCCCCGTGATGTATCTAAAAATGAAGCTCGGAGAAGCGCAGTAAACAGTTCAGTTCCCAAATAGTTTGGCTTACAAATCCCTCAGAAGTAGTACCTGGCTCTTCCCCTCCATAATTTCTTTGAGGCGCTTTAGAACGGTGCTGAGGCTTCTTAACTGAACTGCTGTTCGAGGATCGTGACCTCCAAGAGGTGGTTCTACTTTCCTTCGATTGTCTGGAAGGCAAGGGAGAGTAGTATTCATTTCTTCCATGACACATCAACATTTACATCACAACACAAAACTCCATTAGAGAGAGGAATGTTCACATATGTATGCACTTTACAAAGTTACAGCATGTATCACTTCTTGCCCTTGCACTCTTCTCCATCAAAAGGAGCTTCTGGTGCCAGGTAGCTTGCTTTGACATTTTAAATACCAGCCTCTGTGTTTACAAGAGCCAATTTAAGTTCTCTGAAAATCACAGAATCATTAAGGTTGGAAAAGACCTTTAAGATCATCAAGTCCAACCATCAACCCAACACCACCACACCCAATAAATCATACCCTGAACTGCCATGTCCACACGTTTTTTGAACACTTCCAGAGATGGAGACTCCACCACCTCCCTGGGAAGCCTGTTCCAATGCTTGACCACTCTCTCAAAGAAATTTTTCATAATATCTAGTCTAAACCTCCCCTGCCACAACTTGAGGCCATTTCCTCTCGTTCTATCGCTGGTTACTTGGGAGAAGAGACCAACACCCACCTCGCCACAAGCCCCTTTCAGGTAACTGTAGGGAGCGATGAGGTCTCCCTTCAGCCTCCTCTTCTCCAGACTGAACAACCCCAGGTCCCTCAGCCGCTCCTCATAAGACTTGTGCTCCAGACCCCTCACCAGCTTCGTTGCCCTTCTCTGGACACGCTCCAGCAACTCCATGTCCTTCTTGTAGGGAGGAGTCCAAAACTGAACACAGGATTCAAGGTGCGGCCTCACCAGTGTCAAGTACGGGGGCACAATCACTTCCCTGCTCCTGCTGGCTATACTATTTCTGATACAGGCCAGGATGCTCTTGGCCTTCTTGGCCACCTGGGCCCACAGCTGGCTCATGTTTAGCTGGCTGCCGACCAGCACCCCCAGGTTCTTTTTCTGCCGGGCAGCTCTCCAGCCAATTCTACCCAAGCCTGTAGCGTTACATGGGGTTGTTGTGACTGAAGTGCAGGACCCAGCACTTGGCCTTATTAAACCTTATACAACTGATCTCAGCCCATCAATCCAGCCTGTCCAGATCCCTCTGCAGAGCCCTCCTACCCTCCAGCAGATCAACACTCCCACCCAACTTGGTGTCATCTGCAAACTTACTGAGGGAATGAAAACATCTTTTAAAGAAGTGATTTTCAACCTGCTATATGAACCTTGTAATAGTCTTTTAGAAAGCATTGAAATCTTATTTTAGAATGCCCTCTAGGATATTAATACTTACAAAATGGCTGCAACAATATTCATATTCATTCTAGGACTGCTATAAGTCAATGCCTTAACCTGAACTTATTTATAAATGACTACAGCAAGTCTCAGGACTCAACTGATCAGTTTCTATTAAAAACAGTAACTCAGAATAAAATGCATCCAGAAGTTCACCTTTCTGAGTTCTTTTGGTTTTGTTTTTTTGCTAAGAAAAAAGCCAAGTTGTTGAGAACTTGTACAGTCATTCTTGATTAACTACAGCAAAGACTCCTGAATAAAAAGGTAACACAGTTAATTTCTTTCCTGTAAAATGCTAGATTACTTTGAAGCATTGCCGTACAAGTTACAAATAGGATCCTTCTCTCCAGAAAGATCTGCAAACGCAGTGCTGTATTTACCAGAACATTTAAACATTTTCAGAGTCACTTTTCTACATCAACAACTTTTCTGAATAGTTTAAAGTTTCTTACCAGCTTCATTGCTCTCCATCTGACTAGCATTTTATGTTCATTCCTCCTAGTACAGGAAGAACAGACATGGCTGCTTTCTGTTTTCTGCTTTAGATATCACTTATGTCAGCAGGAATGCTGATAGCACTAGCAGAAGCATGTTAACTGTTGCAGTACAGTAACAACTAGGCTGCTGCTTTTGTGCACAGATCAAAACCCTTAGAGTAATCATTATTAAAATTCTGAGATTCCATACCTCCTCTTGAGGTTCTTAGTAGATGTTTTTAGTTAATCAGCCCACATATATAGCTGCTTAATGACCTATGTACACCAAAGAATCCACAACAGGAGATGATTTTAAAGAGATTCCAGAGGGCTAAAACCCAGTTCTGTGGCTAGCCACTTGGATGATATTTTTTTAAAAGTCCAACAAATACACTTTCGTACAGTATCAAGTTAAGTATTTTAGGGTGATTAAAGGAACTTTAACATTTCAAGAAAACACTGATAATACCATAGAAACCTTTGGCTCCTCCTTACTTCTATCACAAGATCTATGCTGCATTTACTTCCTCAACTTACCTGCTGTAGCTTCTGAATTCAAGAGAATCTTCTTTCCAGGAATGTTGCTTCCAATTCAAAAAATTACTATCAGGCCTCCTGCCTAACTAGCTATAAATCTTGTCAGGCAAGTGATTTTCAAAGTATGAACTGAGGAACATACACAGCACTGAGGAACTCCACACTGGTTCTCTTGTTAAATGCCCTTTTCTATGTTACACAAAACAATGTCAAAAGGATGTCATCTACATTAGAAAAAGCAGGCCATCCGCAGTAGGAGTGCATGGCTAACCTGTTTGCACTAGCAAAGCTGACCAATTTTTGGATTAAAATTCAGCTGGTCCTTTTCCTTTTCAGTCATGTGATTTTTCCCTTTCTGGAGGACAATAAGCTGTATAGCAAGAACGTACGAAGTTATAGTTCCTGCAATACAGGACACACTGTATCTAAAACACCATCTATATAAAAGAACTCACATTTATCAATCTTAGGTTAACACTTAATCCTGATCCAAATTCCATTACTATAAATACCATAGCCATTTTCTCAGTTAATGCACACATTATTTACAGATGTATATGTTTTCAGCATTGTAACTGTATTTCCTTATTTCACCATTAAATCTGCAAAAGTCATGCTCCCTTCCACAAACACTGAAATTATAAGAGTATTTTTCTTGCTTTGTCCACATCATCATCCTAACTGCCATCAGTTGCACTTCTGAAACAATTTCCTATTTACTTTTGATTTGATGCCAAGAAGGTTGACCACACTTACACATCTAAGTACTGGTAAGCCTTTCTAGTGCTCCTGAAGCGGCAAACTCAGTATATGCTACTAAAAAAACCCCAAAACACCTAAAACCAACCAACCAACCAACCACACAAACACCCCCCCCCAAAAAAAAAAACAACCAAACAAAAAACCACATACATCACCAGCCACAATTAAAACTACACACAAGAAATCAGTTTTTTTAAATAAAATTAAACTTTATTTAAGTGCAATTTAATCTATTATGGCAACCAGATAAGCTCCACAAACTTTTACTTGACATTGTCCAACCAGCACAAAAACAACTGTAGGAAGTGAAGACAGCTTCCTCGTGGTTTTGATACACAGAGTCCTTATACTTTCTCAGTCCACAACTCTACCATATCTTCATCCATTTACGCTTGTTGCCTAGCCAAACACTCATAAGAGACAGTCATTTTTCACTTGATATTATTGTGCATTTAATAAACAAAAGACAGCTGCATCTCAGCCCTTCAATGTAACACACCAACACGAGTGTGAAACACATCTTTTTGGGACTAGCACTTTATGCAGCAATTGTGTCTTCCATATCCATTCCCTTCCCACCCACATATTAACTGAACCAAGCCTCAATATACCAAAGGAACCGCATCTAAATTTCCAATCTGACTTATTTCTAACCTATGTAACCTTCTTAAGCTAAAAATTAACTCCTACAGCTAAAAAAAAAAAAAAGTCCTCATATTTCAACAGTAATCCTTATCCTTCCTACACGTATTCATGGCTGCTGATCCTTGGCAAAACCTATACATTCTCTGAAATGCTTTTCTCCTCTTTTTCCTGCTCTCCCCACCTGAACCATGATCACTGGGGAGGAACCTGCAATGCCATTCCAGCTATGATTAGCACACTCTAATGAGTTCAGGCCACAGAAAGATTTGCTCAGCAAGTCGTGCAATTGTTCTGCATCCACAACTACCGAATCACTGAAATATATTTTTCCAGAGTTTCTTTCATGACCTTGTATATTTTAGCATTCATTTCTACAGTGAATGACAAGTCAAAAACACTACAAGAACTACTTGGTTGCGACTTAGCAACTAGTTTCAGTTTACAGGAAGAGAGCTGACCATACACTAACAGAAGAAGTAGAACAGAGTGCTTCAGTTTTAACAATAAACAAATACCCCCACCACAGATACCACAGTTTTGCTAATACAAATCAACATTAATTGTTTTCTAGTTATTTGGTCTGCCAAAGCATGTCGTTTCATATTCAAGCTCACTATCACAGTTCAAATATCGCATCTTCCTCAAGACACTGCCACACAACGCAGTGACATGAAAAGTATGAAAACTGTCCTTAACTTCATTTTACAACACGCGTTTTTGTTTTCCAAAACATTTTTCAATAGAAAAGATGCTCTGGTAATAAGTCACGTTCTGTGTGATTCTCAGTAACCGCCACACACTTTCCTCAGGCCTTCTTCTCCCTCATATGATCGTTGGCCTTTCCTGACTCCTGCTAAGCTCCTTTGCCATTCCCTATTACTGGCAGCATGCTACAGTTCTCTAGCATTAGCAGCATTATCCTGCATGATGGGGTAACAAGCTAGAAGCGCTTTTACTACCAACACTCTGTCTCCAATCGGTCAGTACTTCTAGTTCTCCTTAAACTGGATTTGCAAGCTGTGACATTATCTCAGTATGAGACTATTTTGATTCAATCCAGCACTTTGGAAGCACTCAGCTGACAGCACACAGATACATGCAGCCCAATACAGCCAGCTGGGCCCACTGTCTCTATAGAAGTGACACCAGCTCCCCAGCACCCTACTTCAGCACATGAGGATGCAACAGATTACACAAGAGAAGTTACTTCTCTTGGAGAGAAGTGCCGCAGAAGTCAATGCAGAGTCTCAGCACTGGTTCTTCAGCTGTACAACCTACAAAGCATCTCTGGTATAAGCCAGGCTTCCAGCAGCTTCTCCTATTTTCACAAAAGCCAGTAAAAAGCTATTATAATATTCTCATGTATGCGGTCCTGAAGGGAAGCACACAACTGAAATCCTACATATTTGATGCTGGACAGTTTCCTACAAAAGCCGCTACCCCTTCACGTTGTTCTGCACTTGCAGTTGTCAGCCAGCACAGTCCCTGCGCAATGAGAATATCTGCTGTGCAAACAGTGCAAGCTAACGGACAGATGAGGGGTGGGAGTCAGCATCTTCAGAAGCAATTTCATTCCATCGCTGTTTTGAGGCACCAGCAGCCTTTTATTTATTTATTCCTTTCAGTTTGCTTAAGCCTGGCACCTTATTTAAACTCAAGTAGGCTAAAAAGACCTTTGTGAAGGACGTAAGTATTTTCCTGCCTACACCTGCCCATGTTACGAAGTATCTGAGTAAGGGCCAAGCCTAGAGAGATGTTTACAGGCCTGCAGATACAAGGTTGCAAGACAACTCAACTAGATTAGACATTTCACTGTCACTGAACTGAGCGGGTGAACTGACCTATCAATCTAGGTGTTTATGCAAATCACATCACTTCTTTTCATACTTTTCATTCTTTAGATATGAGAATAATTTCTAAGATTATTTGTGCAGCCCAGCATCTGTTCAATGTTCAGAAATCCTCAAAGACCTGATTAGTCAGCACCTTTTAAGACAAAAGAAGGCATGAAAATTCATTTTCTTGTTTGCTTCAAAAAAAAAAAAAATCAATACCTGAGATATTGAGAGAGGAGAGGAAAGATTCAAGTATTTTTCCCCTCTTCAAATACAGTGAGATGACCTGAAAAACTCCCTTGAAACTTCCTCATCAATCCAGTATACTTTTACTTGCATTACAGAGTTCAAGTTTGTTACAGCACTCAGATTATTTAGGGGGAGACACTCAACAGTGAATCAGGCCACTCGGCACCCAATATCACAGAAATCTCTTCAAAAAGCCAGCAGTTCCTGCTTGGTCTAACTTTACTGCTTTCCAGGCTGATTCATCATCACATTTTCCTAAGCGTACTTCTGTCCAAACCCAGGGGCATGAATGGAGGTCCTGAAAAGGAGTTGGAATAATGCAGCAACAGTTCCTTCCCCACATGTTGGACTACGTCTCATTTCCCTGGCTGCTACTCCCAGTGGAAGTCAAACAGCAAGATTATTTCTGCCTTCTGAGTAATGAACAACCTACCTCACTTAAAGGTCTCTGACTTGTAATCCCCAGCTAATTTCCAAGTCATTTACAAGATCTAACTAAGAACGAAGTAGAGTAAATTGGCAAATCAGCCAAGAGCATACTGCTGGACTTGGGGCATTTGAGAAAAAGCTTTAGAAAAAACCAAACAAACAAGCCTTAATTGGCTTGTTTGTGACAGGTACAACTGAACAGCACAAATAGTACTAGAGGGCAAGGAGGAAGATGACGAATGTGTTCAACTAAGACAGCATGTAAATGACTTAGAGAGATGAAATTCCTAGTTATTTGCACTGGACTTTTGCCTGGTTACCAAAACTACATACCTTTCTAAAAATCCCATATGCATTAAGAAGATTTAAGATCAGATTTGTTTGTACTAGGTACCATACTCTTGGGAATACTGTCTTGCACAGGATTTTTACCCAGCTTAGCAGTTTGCTCAATGCAAAACTTGGGG
>NW_010525951.1:0-5315 GCF_000687285.1 Phaethon lepturus | reverse complement strand
GGGGGGGGAATCACAAACAGCCAACAGTAACCAGGCAGATCTCAAAAGGAACCCCTGCAATCTACTTTAGCTCTCCCAGATCTTCATAAAGCTATTACACAATTGCACCTTTGAAATCACATTCAATTCCCATTCCAGCTAAAAGAGACTCAGTATGGCATCTGGCAATAATTCCAAGGTTAAGAATAAAAGAGGTTTATACACAAGTTGCTATTCAGTTCTCCCCAAAACAGCTACAAGCAAAAACCTGCATTTATAACCCTTGAAGACACAAACATTAACCCCATTCAGACTGAACTCTAAAGTTACAGTTTGCATGTGGCTGTTAATAAATTGAAGTCTCTCAAGACAAAGCAGAAATTTTCGGTATCAAGGTTCAAGTAACTTTAAGACATTGGAAGTGCTTGGCAGCCTGTTTTGTTCCAGATTGTTTTGTAATTGTAACAGCAGAGCCACCAACAACAGTGTCTTGCTGGAACACTGGGAAAGGTGGATGGAACATGCTTACAAAGGTTAGAGTGCGTCCTCACTAACAGAAGCAGTGTAGCCTGATACCAAATTCTGCTATCAGTCTAGACAGTCAAAAAACCTTTGTTCACCTCCTCCCACCTCACTCTGAAGCATCCCAGACTGGCTAGTACAACATTCCCTTGTAGCACAAAGAGATGAAATTACCCAGGGTTGTAGAAGATCTTCTTTGCAGCTCACCAGTCAGTTGTTTTTTGTGTGAAACCGGTGACCTCAGCGACTGAGCCCTGGTGGGATGCTGAGGACTGGACCAGCCACCACTCAATGCTTGTGGATCACTCTGTCCTGCCTCTGCTCTCTCCACTGGGGATGAAAGCCTGCCATCATCTGGAGTTGACAAAAAGCAAGAAACCAACTGTTCAGACATGATAAAGAAAACCAGTAGTGCATGCAAAACTAAGGGTAAAAAACTCTCACAAATAGCTCATTTGGATCATGATTATACATAAAAGTCATTAATTTTTAGTCTGAAAAGTACCATACAAAACATGGAAACAGGCCAGTATGCAGAACTTGTCTGTCAAGACTCCGGCTATTTCAGAAATATCCCTAATGTGAAAAGTGCCTATAAAAAAAAAAAAACACACCACACCACACACACACAAAAACCCAACCACAACCAAAAAAAAAACCCCACAAACCAGCAAGCATGAATTATTCTTGCTATATGGAATAGCTACACTTGATTATCAGCTTCTGCCCTGAAAAGTTTTCCAGTTATGTTAAAAGCCAGCACTGAGGTCACATTAAAGTTACTGCAGCCTTTAATAAAGCACCCTTTTCCGTCAGAGGATCAAGTATAGACAGGTCCTCATTGATTCCAGTAACATGCCCTTTTCATGTGCTGTTTCAAGGTTGTTTTCCCATTCTTTCAACACAATACTTTGCTGACTCCAGCTACATTTGTCAGAAACAAACAAGTGAAGCCAATATTGACCACATCTTATGTTACTTTCAATAAATTAATTACAGGTGATATTCTACTACGCAAATTAATAGCAGTCATACCAAGTAATTATTTTTCATCCTGCATAAGAAGAGTCTGAACAGATCAGTTTGCTTATGCAAAAAACTATCTTGGCCCTTTTGCCCTAGCCCAAACACTGCCGAAGTATGCTTAGCAGAGCTGGATAGGAAAAAAGACTAAACAAAAGCAGCTGACCAGTTTGCGATCTCCAGCAAAGAGATACACAGTTCTTGTACAAAACCAAGGTGCATTCATTCACCACGCTTTGCAGTGTATTTCTTTGAAACAAAAAAGAAAAACTCACATAGCTCTTTAACAGCTTGCCTACTAAGAATGTAAGTTTCATGATACACGTAGCACAAAGGCCAAAAATCAAGTAGTAGTTTTTAATATAGAAAACTTTCACAACACCAAACCTCTTGATGGGGAACACCTAAGCCATGCAAATTAAGGGTGGACTTCCTGTAAATGCACTGCCTTATTGCAGGTCAGCTGCCACCCAACTGAAGGTACAAGATGCACAGGAAGGTGAGGAGTGGAGGAAGTCTGGAGTAAGAACTGGCATTAGAAGGACAGGCACACTTTTTGCTCATATAGGCTGGCAGATGGTTACTCCTGCTTTTAGTCCCAAAAACTTCATACAGGCAAAGGAAATCCAGATGCCCAACTAAGAAGCTACACAATACTATCTGCTAACTGCCTTGTCTCTGACCTTCACGGGCAGCCACAGACTTCTAGCTGCAAGATGTTGGCTATCTTCTCCCACAGCTTTCACCCAAAAGCAAGATGCAACATCCCTCACAAAAGAACTGAGTCGCCATCCATTTGGCCAGCCATTTGATATGATGCGCTTATATTGAGAGGTATTTTTACAAGTTTACGTGGCAGCAGAGGGATCAATAAAACAGACAGCACGCACAATCCATGCACACACATTCTCCCAAGCACTTACCTTTGCTGAAACGGAAGAGATTTACAAAAGAGCTGTAGGCTGATTTAAAAGGAGGCTCATCCTGGTCAGGAGTCAGGGGTTTGAAGTGAGTGAGATGAGATGGACTACTAGGAGAATGAGGTAGATCACTGGTAGACTCCAGTGTCGGAGATCGTTTGTCATCTGCGGCCATTTCACGTGCCCTGGAAAGAGTTCAGCATCATACATTATACACAGGGTGGTGAAACAGAACATCTTCAGTTAGCTGAAGAGGAGGTGTCTCATTAGATGCCAGAGGGGAGACATTTACCCCACCTACCACAGAAATCTGCTATTAGCATAGGTCAAGAGTCACAGAGTTAGGAAGGAGCCCATGTCCCCTGTGTAGTCACAGACAAGAGATCAGCATCTTTGCAGAGAGCAATTCAAATCTCCTAGTTAAACACACAGAGCAATCAAAGTAGGCAAACAGCCACCACACTGCCTGACAACACAGTCCAGTTGCTGTTTTATGGGAACTTGAAGTTTTCAAATGGAGACTCTGCATGTATATCACCAAGAACTTTTAACTTGGGCTCGAAAGGAGCTGTCAATGCTGTGACTTCTGCAGCCCTTGTAACAAGAAAACTGAAAACAGGCATGCCTGAGCAAGCACAATACATACTCCTCCTTTCATCAGGTTAACTTCAAAATGAGAAACAGAATGAACTGCAAACAAAAGCAGGACTGAAAGATTAAGTTCAGTGGCACACTGCTTCCTTCCCCTCCACACTACAGTACAGGCCTTGTGCAAGTTACAAGGGAAGCAACCCAAACTGTGGTTTATTTGTTGTCATATCTAACACCTCCAAACTTGTTTGTTTTCAAGAGTAGCTATGTTAAGGAAAAACAAACAAAAAAAACCCAAACCACATTCTATATAAGGGAAGCCAAACTCGTTAAGCCTACTTGCTGTGTACCAAAGCCTTCATACGGCCAAGAGTCATACTTTCCCAAAGCCCATATAACCTCAATATAGATCTGATTTCTTCCATTCTGCCTCACTAAGCCTGCACTTCTAGCCTACTAGGCTAAGGTGCTTACTACCTTCATCTTTGTTTAAGCAAGACATAGTGAAATGTTTGACAGAGCAGGAACACAGGGAGCTGATGGAAGTGACAGCTGACTTCTACCCGTGCCAAGCATCAAAACCCTGTATGAGTCTACTTCCTGCTTAGTGGCTGATACATGCTCCTTTATGAAATACCAGTTTCCACAACTGCTCCCTAGAAACTACACGCATATTTTGCTGACTATAACATTTTCTTCCAAGTTCTAAGAAGCCACACTAAAAATCTATGCAGTGCAGAGAAAATCCACGTGGTTGCAAGTGACACTGGAAGTGCTAACAAGCTGTCTGCAGCTGATGTGGCAAGGTTTGACCACTCCTACAATGAATGCACAGAAGATGGCATCTGCAAGTCAATCATATCACTTCTCAGTGGGCTTTTGCTTGTTGGTCTGCATAGTAAGCACCTTTAGCTCAGAGTTTCTCCTGATATCCACATATCCTTAAGAAAGAAAACAGAGGAACCTTTCTTTCAAGAGAAACTTTGGTCAGGTTCTTTATGTAAGGTTGAGTCTTAGTCTGGAATGCTTCTGCATCTCTCTCCCCTGCAAGTCATAGTATTTTTTGCTGTTGTGCAGGTCAGCATTATTATTCAAACAACAGATGATTTGAACATGCTTAGACACCAGAGTTCATGGAAAATGCCTCCAAGAGCATATCTTCAGGTAAATTTGGAATAGTTTCTTCAACACTTAAGGCAGCTGGTAACTTGCTTTTTAAGTGTTGAATGTACTATAGGGCTGCACTCCCCCACACTCTACCACATTAAAAATGCTGTTATGAAGTCAACCAAAAGTTTTACAGGCAACTATGTTAATATCTCTCAGCAACTAGCTATAGCCTAACAAGACAAAAAAACCCCAAGGAAGTCTCTGAGCTTGCATACATCATATATGTGACTCTGGAAAAATTTTCCCTTTAGCTTCAAGGGAAAAAACAACACACATTAATTGCTTCTGTGACAGCAGTACTAGCCTAATTAAAACAGATTGAAAAGAAGAGCACTGTGCTCAGCATTAGCTCCAGAAACACCTCGATTTTCTGTGTTGCACAACACATTAGCTATGGAACGTTATCACCCATTCTTAAAATGCTTTAGTTCTACCACAAGAAGGAAAACACTCCGACCCCCCTCAAAGAAACAGGGAAATAGTCGCTTATTTGTATACTATGGGAAATCAGAAAGCAAAGCACACATATCAGTCAAAAAGCACAAAAACAGACTGTAAATATTCCTCAGGACCCCTACCAAACAGCCACGGGGGATTTATCTAAAGCCACTTTAGGCTGCAACATCTTCAGCAATCCATCAACTCATCACCGACAGAACAGAGTGCAAGTATGGGCGTGAGCCTCCATACACGTTCAGCATTTACATCCAAAACGGCTCTGTGACACCCTGCACCCCACAAAACTGACCACAACTGCTCAGTGCCAGAAGGGTCCAGGCGCTCCTTGTTTCTTGGATGCTATTCCCAAGCACCTGGCTAGCACACCCCACGTGTAAAAGATGAACAGCCGTAAGTTAAACATAACTGCATAACACACGCTTCACTATCCGCCTCTGCGGCGGAGCCACGCAGACCGCTTTGCTTTCCTGTCTGTGAAGGGGACACCCCCTCCTTCCCCCTTCCCCCCCCCCCCCCCCCCCGCCACAGCCGAAGGAGGCTGCCGCCCGCCTAGGATGGCGAACCCGGAAGATCACCTGCGACGGGACGAGAAGGAAGCAGCGAAAAGCTGCTCGCAGGCAGCGGCCACGCAGCGACCCCCGGGCCACCCTG
>NW_010525950.1:0-1114 GCF_000687285.1 Phaethon lepturus | reverse complement strand
GGGGGCAGCCGCCCCAGCTCCAAGGGGCCGTTCGGGCACGGGGAGGTTTGCAATGAAATACCAAATGTTGTTTTCTGCGGAGAAATAAGGGTCCTTGCTGCCGTGGTTCCTGCTTTGGGGTTTTTTTCAGAGCTCTGTTCTTACTTTTAAGTGAACGTTAGTCGGAGGAGGAACCACGTAACCGCTAGCTCCCCGAGTCTCGGCACCAGCAAACTCAGCGCCATCGATCTCACGCAATAGGCGTAAGCTGCGCTCCAGCTTTGGTCTGGCGCCGGGATGGTCATCGCGGAGTACCGGTACCTGCCGCGGGACGGGGCACGCCGCAGAGCTTCCTGTGCTCCTGGAGCCGCCGCCTTCTCAGCAGGGGCAACAAGCCCCGCTTGCCTCATCTGCAGCGCAGGGGCTGCACCGTGCTCTGATTTTCATGGGCACGATGCCATGGTTGTCCCTGTCCGACCCCTCCACCGTAACCAGCCAGAAAAAAATTATTCAAAGAAAACTTTTTTCCCCTATTGCGGCTTTAAAATAAAGATTATTTAACTTAGTGACATACCTGGTTGGGCAGTGGAACTCTCTGGTATTGCTTCTGCTTTATAGATTTTTTAAAAAATTTATTTTCTGCCTTTCTACTTCTGTCTCAACTTTCCCTCTGATAAGAAGCACTCAACCCACACTTGGTCAGATAACGCCAGTACAGGCACTCTGCCTTTTCCTGCCTCTCTGCTTTGAACTTGGGTCGTGATCATGGGGCGACCATTTCACTCCTTGGCTTGGAAAAAAATGAACTAATTGACCTTATCTCAGCTGTGATCCTGTCTGTGCTGCTGGCAGGGAGAGAGGCTCTTTTCAGATACTGGTTTTTTGTTATTAGCATTAGGACGCTGCAGTAAAGCAATAGCTGTCAACCTTTGTGCACCGTCTGCAAGCGTGTCGGGAAGGTACCGTGCTCTTTGCTCCGCGTCGGCACGGGGGCACGCGGGGCGGGAGGCAGCCGGTGGGTACGGAGCCGAACGCTGCGGTGCCTCGCTGCTGTGGTGTTCAGTTGCAGGTTTGTCTCGGCTTTTTGTGTGAAGCCAGGTACCTTATAATAAAGGACTGAAATACGGAGTATTTT
>NW_010525949.1:446-20742 GCF_000687285.1 Phaethon lepturus | reverse complement strand
TGAGCGCTGCCCGGCGCTGCGCACGGTCCCGGGGTGAGGCGTGAGGGGGTGACCCGCTCTTGTGCCTGCAGGTTGCCCGTCCTTTCACGAGCTGCGTGTGGTAACACTAAACGCGGAGTCCATGTCTTTTCTTGTAAGTAAACCCGAACGGATTAGGGTGAGTGCTGAACACCTTCCAGCTTCCCTCAGACGCCGGCGTGTCGGTAGAGCCTGCCTTGCGCTTGTGCAGAGGAGCTGCGGCGGGGCCGGCCTCCTGCAAAGCACCTTAAAGTCACGTTTAAACGTGCTAATTATAGGGCAGGGTGTCGATGTGCAAGCTAGGTGCTAGATAAAAAACCCTCTGCGCTGAAGTACTTATTGCTCGCACACCTGCATCTCCTCTGTGTGCGATGCAAGGGGTTTGTAATGCGCGTCGCAATTAAGAAAAAGTGCAGTAATGCTGATTCTTTCCAACCTTTGTCGCACAGGTTCACTTTGTGATTTGTTGTTTGGTTTTTTTTTTTGTAAATTAGCTTGGAAAGCTAAACGTAACAGCTTTTTTTAATTCTGCATTTTTAAGTGAGGAAGTTTCATGCTAGTAAACCACTTTCAGTGCCTTAAAATGGTATTACTGTATACGAGTTTTGCGTCGTTACCAGCTGAAGACTCGTTGGTGCTTTCTAGGACTGGCTTCCCTCGCACTAAAGAACATAAGCTACTATTTTAGTTACTTTGCCGAGTAGGCAAATTCTAATGTGGGAGTGTGATTGTTTATTTAATGCTAACTTCATGATCCACACTCTGCAAGCCTAACATTGCATATTCACTTGCATGGTGTGTGTGTGTGTATATTTTTTTTTCTTTGAATCACAGAGTTGAATAGAGTGGTAGAAACATTTCTCTGCACAGCCTAATGCTTTCTGTGAATTTTAAGCATGAATTCTGGAAGAGAACAACAGCTTTAAAATATTTATGTTTAATTTTGCATTCTGTCAATAGATACGTAACCAAAATATTTAAGTTCTCTAAGACATCACTTCATTGTAAATAGTTGAGGCTTTTTTTACACCTATTACACCCAAACCAACAACTTTTATTTGCCTGTGCATGGGAGTTGTAGCATGATTATTATTTTTGCTGTATGTGCATGGATAAAGGTTCTTATTTGAATGATCTAAAATTATGTTAACTTTATTGCAAATGCATACTGGTCAGGAAAAGCAGTAGCACCTGTGTGGTTGCTGGGTGCATGCCATCGTAGTGGCACAAGAAAAGAATATCCTTGTCCAAAGGAAGGCTGTAACTCTGATGTTGCAGCTAATAAGTCTCAGACCATAGTAGAATCCTTGAAGTGTTATGATTCTTTTATGTTTTTTGTGGGGGAGGGGGAAAAGAACCTTGTTTCTAGATGGAATAACTAATTATCTGGGTGTGTTTTTTTTTCTTTCAGCGGTGGGTGTCTGAAAAGTTCATTGTTGAGGGCTTAAGAGAGTTCGAACTGTTCGGAGGTAAGTTCTCTTCTTGTGAGACGACGTTGTTAGAAATGTTTTATTTTAACCGCAAGGTCTGTTGATTTGGTTGTAAATATGTATCTTAACAGTAAAAGAGATTAATAAATCTGGTTGTAGCACCAGATCTGGTTATTTCATATGGTTTTTCAAGCTGGCTAGCCACATAAAGTTAATATGGAAGTGTCCAAGATCTAGCAAGTTATTTAGAAATCAATGGCATGTTGATGGCAGTACTATTTTCACACCCTGTGTTCTCTATTTCTTAGCATAACTGCTTTTTTCCTATGCAAAAGATAGATTTGGGAAGGTTGATTATAATTTTCCGAGTAAAAATGGATTTTGAAACGCTGATGGTAGCTCCCAGTTGTGCTTGCAGGAGAGCTGATTGGCTTCTGTTCTGCTTTGTGCAGTCACGAACAAAATTGCCCACTAGGATGCGGAATTCCTGATCAGTGACATGGAAAGCAACTAAAGCGTAGGAAAGATGTCTAGATCTTGAGCTTCCAGGCAGAGTGGAAGGATTTTCACTACTCTAAATAAACCTTTGATAGTTTCTTCTCTCTTAAGCAAAGTAGAGATGTCATTTTGTAATGTGTTTAGAGGTTTAATAAAAAAAATTGTTGCCTTATATTAATGTTGAGTATATGAACAGTAGCACTATTTGAATCTCTTTAATTCCTATACTGGTACTACAATTTGATTATTTTTAGTGCCGCAACCTTATGTGTAAATTGAATGCTTTTGTCTATTAAAAATATTGTATATATTTGGTATCAAAAAGTATCATGCAGGGTTATTTACTCAGTTTTCCAAGTATATTTTTAATGGGTATCTGCTGAACACAACATGGTGAACAATTAATTTCTTTACTCCAGAGCAGCCTCCGGGTGACTCTCGGAGAAAAGTAAGTGACTTTTGCAGGCTGTGGTGCTGTGGTTCATTGCATGGAGATTATTCCTTGTGGAAGTTTGATTTTTCTTTTTATCTTAGTTATATATTTCATCTCTATATTTAGCTCTACAAGTGTGGAAACAGGTTTCACCCTGGAGTAGAGATTTTGGTGTGTGGTTTTCAAACTATAT
The DNA here is from genome assembly GCF_000687285.1 of Phaethon lepturus. Lineage (NCBI taxonomy): Eukaryota > Metazoa > Chordata > Aves > Phaethontiformes > Phaethontidae > Phaethon > Phaethon lepturus. Next base: position 18,170 of record NW_010525949.1, on the reverse strand, counting down.
GTGACAAGTCAAAACTTTAAACTTAATCTCTTGGATTTGTATTTGTGTCATCGTTGTCCCTTCCCCCAGCCCCCCAAGGATTTCTTTTTTGACATGATTTAGATCTGATTCTTCAGAGATGCTGATCTCTTATAACTCTCTTTTATTCTAAAAAGAATAGGTTAGTTTATGCGACTTCTGAAAACTAGGCCCAAAAAATTTTATGTTGACCATTCAAAACCAGCATTCCCTTCTGAACACATCGATTCTGATTTCCTTTCTCTTCCCTGTAGAGCAACCACAACAGAGGCTCCAACATCAAACCCAAACATCGTGTAATTTTCAGTTTGAGGTGACTTTACCTCTTGTTGTCTGGTTCTCTTCAGACTCAATTCCGCACATGCTTAGAGAGCTTTGCCTCTTAAAAACTAATCACTAGCAAACATGGAATGTCTGTTAAAAAATGTACAGCCGAAGTGTGGCAGTTGAAAACTTCACCTTGATTCTTTTTGTTCTGCAGGCCCTGCTTGCACATGATCTGGTTCATAATGAACAATGCTCATAGAACAACACAACTTGCGATAGAATATATTTATCTTAATTATTTCCCACCTACCCACACCATATTGAAACATTTCTGTGTGCAGGTGTTGCTCTAGTTTAAGCTAATTACAAAAGCAATTTAAGTGTGATTTGATTTTAAGTGTGTCAGTTCAAGCTGCTTATAATCGATTTTTGTGCCACTGTCTGTAATTTATGGGCACAAACAAAGCTGAAAATAGGAGATGTATATGGAATGTTTTGTATAAAGTCACGTAAATTCACACCCTTTTTTAAATTGCTGAGTATTACGCATATGCTGGACTGGAAGCAAATTGAGATTAGCATCTGTTTTGTTTTTGTTACATTATTCACTTGGGGTTTGGTCACCTCTGCAGTGGTATTGCTGACTCTTATTTTGATTTTTACATCTAAATAAAAGCTTACTATTTCCAGCAGGGCTATAGAAGAAGGTAAATAATTTGGGGAGGGGGATGGGAGGAAAATTTTTGTTGCTCATGGTGAAAATGAATGAGGGAATGAGGAGGTGGAGAGGAAGACAGAAGAAAAATGACATTCCCTCGTCCTAATTCAGATGAACATCACTTGTCAGATGCAGATCCTTGCTAGCATCACATAACTGATTTTCTTATGGCATTTATAACAGTAGTTGCCTTTCAAAGATTAATTTCCTTAAATTTATCTCAAATTAAAATCAGATCAATAAGCCAGAGAGCTAGCTCTTAATGTCATGCCATAAAGCTAGTCATATGTGACTTCATTTTGCAGCTGCTTTTGCTTTTGACCATACACCAAAAGTTGTCCTGTGTGAAACCACCGAGGAGCTTTTTTTCAGTATTTCATAAATGACATTTCAGTTTAACTTTTTTTTTTAAACTCTTGTATGATGTTGATAAAATTCTGGTAGAGCTCCTTTTGCATTAACTCTCAGTTATTGGTCACTGCTAACATGAAGAGAGGTGAGTGAAGACGTCTGATGTACTGGAAGACTTTAAAAAAGGGAATTTACAGTATTTTTCCATTAGTGTTGAAACAGCCTACACCATTAATAAGATTAAATTTTTTTTTTTTTTGCATCTGTTTTGTTGGCTTATGCTATATCTGGAGTGGACTTTAATAAAGCAAACTTACATTGCTCAGTGTTTCACCAGCTGTCATTGCTCCATAACGCTGCTTATCAGAGCCTCCTGCTTTCATTTCCTTGGTGGCACCTTTCTGCTTCAGAGGTTTCCATCTGCCTGTGTGTCTATCCTGGCAATCTTGCAGTTGACAGGACTGTGTGAAATTGCTGGAAGAAGTAATAAACGATACAATTGAGATCAGAATTGACAGGCATCTAACAGAAGTTTGAAATCATGAATGGAAAGTTGCTGCCTGTTCTCAGCCAAGGAACAGCACTGTGTAGTGTTACTAGAATAAAGGATTTGGGACTGCTGAGATCTCGGGGGTTAGCTATCCTGAAAGAGGACTGAGTTGCTGTGCTGGAGTTGTTTGAGCTGAAATTATACCGTAGCACTATTACAAATCTTAAGTTTTGCCTTTTCCCTTAACTGAAGAATACACCTATTTTAAAGGTAGGCAGAGAGAGGTAAAATGTGTGCCGTTCAAAGTCAGTTGAAAGGTGGAACTTGGGAAGTGTGACTGTTAGCTTACTCCCAAAAGTATACCTAGGGACCCAAAGGTAATTTATGGCAAATTCATGTCTGTGCTCATTGCACTATGTTTACCCTGGGCTGACTGTACAACAGCAAGTTCCTTGTTTTTCAGCTGTCACTGTGCTGTTTCCATCTTTCAGTGATGGGGGAAAAAAAAAAAAAAAGAGTATGTGCTGTCTAGGAAAATGCACGAGCCTTTTCTGCTTCATGTACCGTGAGAAAAGGTCTGATAAAGGGCAGTTGCAGTTGATGAAGAATGAGGTGGAAAAAATGAGCTGGAGTTCCAAATGTCAGGAGGAGTTAATGTGCTGGAAATTTCAGGTAACTCAATCTGATCTTAGACACCAAATAAATTTGGTTCCCCATTAGGACGCTCTCCTTGTGACTTTGAAGTTTGAGGGAGTTGGAAGGTATAATGGAACTTGCAAGAATATTTAAGTTTGTCTTCTGAGAAATCCTGCTTGGAAGGATTTATGTGTGTGTAAATAAAGCAGATGGCTTTATGTCAGGTGTAGTGAAGAAGAGCTGACAGGCTTGGGAGTGCTGCCTTCCCTGTGTGGTGTGGGCTCTTTTTTTTTTTAATTTTTATTTTTACTTTGTTTTCTTTTTTTCCCCCCCCTGTAAGCACTAATGCTTTGCATTTCAGTTTTTGCTTTCATTTGGAGCTTCTCTTTTCATGTGTGTCTGATCTTCATATCTTGGCCTAAGTTGGTTCATCACTTCTACCATTCAGCTAAGCAGCTTCAGCTGCGCTGGTCTCATCACAGATGAGCAACTGAAAACCAGAAGCCCCAGCATCAGACAGGATGATGTGCAGAGAAGTGCTATATATAACCAAGCTTTTCTTTGGCCCCTGCTCAGACAACAGGATGGTGGTACAGAAGTTTTTGTAATTAATGGGAGAAAGGTAGTTACTATAAAGCAGTGCTTAATTTGTCCTGGGGAATAGTAATTGGCTTTATCCAAATATTCCTAAAGAAATTCTAGCTTACAGTAATTAAGAACCTACCTGTTAGAGTTACATGTTTTGAAACACAGATGTCTGGATCTTCTGAAATGAGGCATCTCCTGGATATCGATTGATAAATAACTACTTAAAATTATTTTAACAGCAATTAAATTCTCTCTTCTGTATTCAGTACTGTCATATTATTTTGAGGTGTATGATAATATAAGGAGCAGTGATTTTTCCAGCACGTGATCTTTATTTCTTTTGACCTGACTTCATATTTTTTTTTCCCCAGACAAATGAGGCGAGCTCCGAGTCGATAGCTTCTTCCCCTAAAAGGGACACCATGAGCAACTTCCTACCAGACAGCGGCTGTTATGAGTTGCTCACTATCATAGGTAATACTACTGGTGGGCTGGAGGATCAGAAGTCTACTTTGCAAAGAAAATAACTTCTGCAAATTTGTTGGCCTTTTCTTGATTGATTACTTATTTTTGACATTAGATGCCTGTCCCCTTTGATTTTAAAATCACTTTAATAAAAAATGAGATGCCAGTCCTAAAGGCTTTCCACTGAAAGGGGCATGTAGTGGGTTAATGATACTGAGTGTGAAATACAAAGTCAGCAGAAACAGCCTGAAACCTGTCCCTGTCCTTGGCGGGGCTGTGTCCTAATAATTTTATTTCTACCTCAGTTCTGAACTTGAAAGACAGGATAATATTACTGGCTAGGAGGATTTCTCTTGGGATACGTGCCAAGGAAGGTGGTATCTGATGGAACAATTACTCCTTTTCATAAGGCCAAAAATAGTTTCGGTAAACGAGTGTGAAGATTATTTAAGGGTCAAGGACTGGAGGCGTGCTCCAGAAGTGTGTGGTTCCAGAAATATTGCTGAAGCGTTAATGCCTTTTCTTTCAGGCAGAGGCTTTGAAGACTTGATGGTTGTGAACTTGGCAAGGTATAAACCCACAGGAGAGTATGTCACAGTCAGAAGAGTGAACTTGGAGGCCTGCACAAATGAAATGGTCACATTCTTGCAGGTAACACGAATCCACCAATACTGTAATGCAAACTTAGGAGGGGACAGACAGCAAGAGCGGTGCTTATCAATACTGTATTCATATTTCTGCATTTACTAAATTGAATCAAAATATCTCTTTTTTTTAATTTTAGGGGGAACTTCATGTTTCCAAGCTCTTCAACCACCCTAACATTGTGCCGTACAAAGCAACTTTCATTGCTGACAATGAGCTATGGGTAGTGACATCTTTCATGGCCTATGGTAGGTGGAGAGCGAATACCTTTGGCCATCATATTCTGTGAAATGAAATTTAAGAGGTGAACTGTCCTTGGCATTTTTTTTCCCTGACCAATTAAGAGGTGTTTTGTTTCTTTTTAGGTTCTGCAAAGGATTTAATCTGTACCCATTTTATGGATGGGATGAGTGAACTGGCTATTGCATATATCCTCCAAGGCATATTGAAAGCACTTGACTACATCCACCATATGGGCTATGTACATAGGTATTAAAAAAAAAAAAAAAGGGTGATCTGTTTTCCTTCTGTTGCAAGTTCTCAGAAATATTGCTCATCATTACAGCAGCGTGGGTAGTTCGAGAGACGTGGAATGCATTACCAAGTTTTGTATTACTTTGCTGTTAGAGCCAGTCAGTTTGATAGTAATGGGAAGTTATTATCATTGATCTTGGTAAACTGCATGAAAGTGTCACTGTGGAACAAACTTATCCCAAAGACCCCTGTGTATCTAAAATCACAACTGCAGCTCATGTTGACAGGCTGACTTGTTAAGGCTCTGTTCAGATGCTATTGATTTTTTTTTTTTTCAGTTGCTTATTGATTATTTTAGTGGGCATAGTGGTGTTGGGTTGATGGTTGGACTTGATGGTCTTAAAGGTCTTTTCCAACCTTAATGATTCTGCAATAGTATCCAAATTGAGACTGATGGTGGTGGTAGGGATTTGCCCTGTTGCTGTTGAAAGTCCTGGATCCATAACCTTTAGTCTTGCATTTCTCCTTGCCACAGACACATGCTTTGGGAACCTGCAAAGTGGGTGAATAGAGTCCTGTTAATTTTTGTAGAAGTGGTTTTGCACAGCAGTCAAGATCGTCGGTAGGAGTCTCAGCCTCCTGAGGAGGCTGATCGACTATTGTCCTGTGCATTGAGCTGTCTGGTGAAGTAGGCTTTTATCTTTTCCATAGGTGCTCACTAAGGATGAATTTCTGTTTAGTACTACAGCTTCTCTTAATCTTTCTAAATCACTGTTTCCACCCCTTAGCATATTTTTCCTCTTCTCTGAGACATCCTTCTGTTGCGAGAGTAAATTTCAAATGCTGAAAATTCTAGGTTATTAGTGGTGACTACTTTCATTGTATGCACTGTAAGAGAAATTCAGCTTACCTATGACTGCCTTAAATCCTTTGCAGTGCCCTTCCGCACTAAGTTTTCCTGGGAAAACTGCAAGGAACATAACTCTTCTGAGCACAGAGAACCTGACTATTTTTACTTTTTTTATTTTTTAGGAGTGTTAAAGCCAGCCATATCCTGATCTCTGTAGATGGGAAGGTGTACCTCTCTGGCCTGCGAAGTAATCTAAGTATGATCAACCATGGGCAGCGACTCAAAGTTGTTCATGACTTTCCCAAATACAGCATCAAGGTCCTGCCCTGGCTCAGTCCTGAAGTCTTGCAGCAGGTGTGTTTAAAAAAAAAACACAACAAAACCACACACCACCAAAACTGCTAGTTTTTAATGATATATGGTATCTCTTTATGATTTTCTGAGTTCTTGGCGGGGGGGGAGGGTTGGGGACCACAACAGAAGCCACAGGGTTACTTTTTCTTGTGTTGAACTCTGTTCTTTTTATCTTAAAATCACTGACCCCTAGCAAGGGGAAACCTGTATTCCTGTAAACAGGGGCAATTGCTGAGAATCCCATGTTACAACATTGTCTTTTCTTTCCCTCCAGAGGAAGGTGTGCGAATGCAAGGAAAAGGAAGGGGAGAGGCTAGAGGAAACAGATTTGGGGCAGGTGCAGGGCAAGTGCATAGAATTTGGTCTGATTCTATTTAAAACTGACTAAACAGTTTTATTGCAGGTACCTCTAACAGACTCTCCCATTAGCAAAGTGTTATAATAGATGCCATCCCTACTAGTTAGCTGATTTCAGTTAAATAAATGTTGCCCTTAACTGTGGGTTTTAACAAACAAAAAAATCACCACCACAATAAACCAGCCTATATGTGGGTTGTACTGTTTCTGCTCTAACCATTTGGATTTGCTGTTCTGCATATCGAATCGCGGGTATTGCCCACGCAATCCCATGTAAGTCCGCAAGGCTAATTTTTATTTTCCTTTCATCTAGAATCTCCAGGGTTATGATGCAAAATCTGACATTTACAGTGTAGGAATAACAGCCTGTGAGCTGGCAAATGGACACGTACCATTTAAAGACATGCCTTCTACCCAGGTAAGGTTTAAAAGCTGTTCTTTTCTCATCCTTGATCCTGGCACACGGAACTGCTTTGCTGCACTGGGCTGTGAAGACAGAAGGGTGCCATGCCTACCTGAATGGGAAATCTTAACTGTCTAGTCTTTCTGTGTGTGATGTTGCTTCTGCCCCTCTCTTCCAGATGCTTTTGGAGAAGCTGAATGGAACTGTTCCCTGCCTTCCTGCTGATGAGCTGACTATGAAGAGCTCCCGTTCAAGTGCTAACTACGGCATGGGTGAGAGCATGGCTATTAGCAATGCGAGAGCGGCCAACGGAGAGCCAACCCTGCACCCTTATCTTCGGACCTTCTCCACCTACTTCCATAACTTTGTAGAGCAGTGCCTCCAACGGAACCCTGATTTCAGGTAAAGCCAGGTGAAAGCTGCTCTTCACAGACCTGCACTATTCTAGGGCTGATTAAACTGTGAGAGCCAGCAGAGGTGGTTCTAAGTTTTCTTTCTGAAAGCATAGTGGAGTGAAGATGTGCTCCATACACTGAGAAGAGCAGTCCATGTATGTAAAACAAGAGCAGTGTTAACAGTTTGAGCACTTTTTATAAGAAATCCTGAAGAATTACTTTGCAGCCTTCTTTGGGGGGTAGAGTGGTGCTACATGTCAAGAAAAGAAACTGAACAACTTGAGTTTCTGGGCCCTGAGACTGTTTATCCAGTTTCCATCACTCTGAATGTCTGCTGTTCAGCCAGCAGAGAGTAGCGATGGGAAGTGATCAAGAACTGTATTTTCCTTTGTAGAGAGCGTAAGGTTGTCCTTAGCCATGACAAACTTCTCCAGCATCCACCCTCTTCAGGCACTTTCCCTTGACCAAACGCTGGCATGTGCAAGTAGGTAACTTGCGCAGAAGGCTGAACTGCTTGCATAAAACGTCACGTGAACATAATAAACAGTGCTGCTGGTTACAGAAGGGAGATACCCTATAGCTGAGAAATGAGAGAGGGTGGAAGGACCCTCGTCTCTTCTTTCTTCCGCTACCTGACTTCAAACACAGATGCATTTTCTTGTGTGCTTACTTTATTCTAACTCCCTTCTTACAGACCAAGCGCGGGCACTCTACTTAATCATCCCTTTTTCAAGCAGGTAAGGAACTCATTCAATCTGCAGATAAAGAATCGGTAGCTTTTCTGTTGTTGTCTTGCTGTGTCACAACTACAGGGTGGGAATGTTGAGTTGCTGAATTTTGTGTGATCTGAAAGGATTAAGTTAGTTTGACTAATTGTAGTGCACCTTGGTGATCCTCATATTCCACTGGCAGATGGACAGGCTGCTCTCTGTGCATCTCTTATCTAAAGAGAGGATGTGAATCTGCTGGGCCTGTATGCCAGAAGTTTTTCACCCGCAGACTGTAGAGTGCTGGGGCAAGGCACTCCTAGCCTGGTCTTAGAGACCAAACTGAGGTGACCTGAGCACTGCTTACAGCTGTGTGGCAGGTTGGTGAGCTCCAGCCCTGGCCTGGGAAGAGGCAGAGGCTCTGCTGCCCCTGCAGCGATCTGTCTCGCTTGCTGTGAGCTGAGGGTTAGGGTGATGCTTCACTGAGGGGAGCATCAGGACCGTAGCGCCCAAGTGCTGCTGAAAAGACTGCCTGCAAAGCACTTTCTTGTTACAAGACACAGCGCGAAAGCCCTGCACCCTTCTGGGTGCAGGCGGGAGGATAATACCGTGTTCTTTCTACCTGTAACCACACGTTGCTCACCTGTGATGCGCAGCTGTGGGGAAGCATTTCAGCAGCTGAGTTCTCTCCTTTCTGTGCAGATCAAGCGCCGCGCTTCTGAAGCACTCCCTGAACTTCTGCGCCCCGTCACCCCAATCACCAATTTTGAAGGAACGCGGCCCCAGGATCCCAGCGGCATTTTTGGGCTGGTGTCAAACCTGGAGCAGCTGGATGTGGATGACTGGGAATTCTAGAAAAACAGGGACTATACCTGCCTCTGGAGGAGCTTTATGGACATTGTAATTTATTTCCTCTTCATAAAAGGTGATGAATGTTACACATAGAAGAGTTTATAGGTTCTTGGGAAGGAACTTCAACTGCCTGTTTACTTAAGAAGTAGCCAGGAAACAAATGGACAGACCTGAGCTGGAAAAGCATCGACCCCAAGGAACTGTAGAGTATTCCAGATGGTGCAGTGCCCAGAGCCCCAGTTCTTGCAACTGAGCACTGGTAGATCACTCGAATGGGTTGTGTGAGTGTGTTTAGTCTCTATTTATGTTTTTCTAAAAATCACTGGCTTCCTTGTATCACAGTTGAAGACTGCATGTCCCTACCCTCTTTTGTTTTTTCTCTTCTAAGGGTGCCTTAGAGTTAAGGGGAGGCAGGCAGCTCTTAGTTTTGGGCATTCTTTTAGAGCTAGTTGGATTACTGTTACAGTCTTGTCACAGGGTAAGGTTTGGGGCGGGGGGGGGGAGAGGGGGGAGAAGGGATTATGTTCTTAAACTTATTCTCTGCTTTGTGATGGAAAATGGGAGATGGAAGACAACCTGATTCCATCCATTCCAGGCACACTCATGGCATCGGGCATTCCTCGGCAGCACTGGATTTTTCTCTTCCAGAGAGAGCTTTTGAGGAGACTCCTCTCACTTGCTGCCGAGCACTCTGAACTCCAGGTCAGACAGGGCATTCTAGCCTCTCCTCCCGTGGCTGCCTGGGTCACTAAAGCGAGTGTGTACACCTGTGCACTGTACCAGCTTTTTTTATCCCCCACAGCACATCTAGTTGAGCCTCTCATTAGCTGGGCTGGTTTCACAGCATGTAACACTCAACCCAGCTTGTTCTTGGTGACTTACCCTGGCACAGAGGAAAAAGCAGCTAATTTTCATGCTAAATCCTCTTGCTCATGACTCCTCTTTTGAACATTATGTACAGAATTGATCTTAAGCCTTCCATTACCATTGCTGTTCTGCCTTCCCTGACTGAATGACAGGTAAAATGTTGCTTCTCACATGGCTCCCCTTGATTCATGGCTGTGTGACCCTGCCCTGCTGCTGTGGCAGCTCTCCCCCATTCCATGGTATTTGTTTTTTGGAGGTGTATTTAAGGCTTTTACTTTGACCCTGCCAAGGACCATGGGTGCCGGATGTCTTTCTACTCTTTAATGAAGCACCAATAATCCAGTCCTGTGTGGTTGATGGGAGTAGTAGTGCTGGCAACAGGTCCTTCTTGTGTTTATAAACTGTACTTGAACCCAGATAAAGTTTGTTACTCTAGTTTTTTTGCCAAAACAAATAAAATATTTCTGAAGTTTGCTTTTTTTAAAGGCTGCTGTTGTTGCAAGGTGATGACACAGGCTGTCTGTACACACTTAACTCTCTTCTCGTTTCCTTACTTAAAAGGCTGCTGCTTTTACCCAGCTGGCATTAGAACATACAACAGCAGTTGCTGTTGTACAGGTCACAGCACTGTTTTTAGTTGCAACTGTCTTCACTTTTCAAAAACATATTTCTTTCTTGTTCTTCTCTGGAAGTTTCAGTAGAATGCACTCATCCTCCCAGAGCAGGGGTGTTTGTAAGGGCAGGCTACACTTCTTCCTCTCTAGGATCATGTTTGGTTCCTGATTGAATTTTATTACAGCAGGTAGATCTTGGTTTCCTAGCTTGGCATGAAGGCTGCAGTCTGTGAAAATCCTTAGCCGTCTCCCATAAGCCTGGACAGGGTTTGGATCGCTGGTACTTAGAGCAAGAAAAAGCACAGTACCTCTCAGCATAAAACCCTGGGGACTGAGCTAGTGACATACTGCAGGTGTTGTGTTTGGAGGAGATGGGCTTCCTCACAGAACAGGGATGATTTGATAGGTGTTGCCCACTGAAGTTCTGAGCCTCTCTTGACTTCTCCTAGGAACCGAGGCAGGTAGAAAAGACAGGAGGGAATATATACTGAGCTACAATAAATCACAAACAACTACCGCACTCGAGCCTGCTTTCCCCTGAGCTAGCATTTTCAGGGTGAAGGATGAACTTACTTAATGCAAGCTGGTATTTCTCATCCCTTTCCATGCTTTCAGCTCACTACATGCTCAAAGATCATGGACTGACTGACTTAAATGAACCTAGGGATAGTTTTATGCTTACACAGCCGTAGGAAGCTAGCAGAATCAGTGCAAAGTTAGGAGTGAAACAGCAGCACCTTAATCAAAAAAAGAAGTTGGGAAGTAACTGAGCGCACAGCCTTCAACACCTCTTTCCCCAGGTGCACTGCTGCACTCAGACAACTGCTGGGGGCCTGCGAGCAGCACGGCAGTAGCAGGCAGCCATATTTGGGCACAACTCGAGTCTCACCTTACCTGTTCCATCTTGTGCCTTCAAAGAGCAGCAAACAAGGAGCCCAGTACACTCAGGACACTGTTTTAGTAGCTGCTGGCTGGATACACACGCACTGGCTACAGCTGCTGGCCCCAAGGTAACTGCTGTGAGCCTTTTTTTTTCTCCCATGAAAGCTTTATTCAGCTAGATAGAAAACGGGATGTTCTGCTATTGCGGATCCTCTCCATGGTCTGAATGCTGCTGCTCTTCCTCCTCCTCTTCCTCCCCTTTGTGTTTTTCCAATTTTGCCATGAGCTCTGAAAAATGGGAATAGGCAGGATGAGACGCCAGGTGCCCACGTCCTGTAAACACCCATCTCCGCAAAAAACAGGGCAGCTACCAAAAATCACTTGCTACACACAGGCTCAGCTAGGAGCCATCATCGCTGGCGGAGTCCAGAGCATCAGATGTTGCAGTGACAGAGCCCATCAGTGCGTAACTGACCTGCCAACTAGAGCATCTAGTCCCCGGGGCACATCCCCCCTACCCTCACCAGAAGTCACACTCTCCAAGTTCCCCAGCTGGGGAATGAGCACAGATGCTCCCTTCACACCTACGGAGCCCCCGAGGCCATGATTTAGTATCTCCCTGCACTAAAGGAAGCTCTGCCAGCAGCCAAGAGCTGTGAGCTCCAGCTTAGAGCCAGGCCCAACCCCAAGAAGATACATCAGGAGCTGGTGCCAGGCTGCTCCAGGCTCTCCCACTGAAAGTCCTCTCTCCCACAAGTGCCCGTTACCTTTTGCTGGGTTGAAGACTCCATTGGTTTGCTTGTCACAGACGTAGCAGCGCTGGGATTTGCGATACTGTTGAAGGGCGCAGCTCTCACAGAAGTAGTGCCTACACCTGTGCAGAGACACAGATGCCACTGCAAGTCACCAGATGATACAATCACTGTGTCCAGGAGTTCGAAATTACTGCCTACTGGTCCCTGGGGGATGCAAAAGTGAGCTGCATGCAGAGCTTCCTCTGAATCACTGTCCCCATGAAAGGTGTTTCAGCATTGCTTCACTGATGTGGAGTGATGGCACAGAATCACCAGTGAGCTTGTCCAGACAGCAGGTACCCAGCAACACAGCCAGCAGTGTGGGAGAGGGCTGGCAGTGTGTGATGTCCACACTGCCCGCTGAGCCTACTCTTCATCCTTGCCATGCTTCTGTTCTCTGCTAATGCAATGTGGTGTGCTGCTCAGTGTCGGGAGGAATGAAGGCATGGAAACAAAATCTCCAGATTAAGGGGAAAGATGATGTAATGAGGCAGCCTCTGTGGAAATCTAAAAGGTGCCTGGACAACAAAGGCTTGAGATCCCTTCCAAGGGGATGCTCCAGATGATAGATACAGTTATACGACTACCTGGTTATCGGAGGATTTCCCCACCCACCAGATAACAAGCAGATTCCACCCACCAGCCTGTGGGCAGTGTTTGTATTTGCCTTCACAGTGAGTAAGTAGTGAGCTGGATCAACAGCAGCCACTTGGCTCCTCCTGCCAAAACAACCACTTACTTGGTGACCACAGGGTTCTTGAAGGAACTTCTGCAGATGAAGCATTTGAAAGGCATATCCTCCTCATCACTGCTCACCTCATAGTTCTCCTCATCTGCAGCAGAGAAGGTTAGCCAGACTGGAGCAAGAGCAGAGGCAGCCAGCCCAGCCCATATGTAGGGCATGAAATATTAAATATGGAGAGACCACAGCAGGTGGGATTAAATCTGTGCTGGAAACAATAGAGCTCTGGCATCTGGGTGTTGCTGATGTCAGTAATGCATGTGGGACTAAGATATAATTAGGTCTAATGAGCCAGTGTGCTTGTTGCTCATCCCACAAGAGCAAATTCTTTTCTACGTCGCCCACTCACCGCTATAAAGAGACAGATCCTCCAGCCCCCTCCTGTTTCTTAGATTTTCTTCCAAACCAGCTGCCACCAAACTCTTTGGCTCCAACTGAACATAGAATACCCTCTTCCCCCCAGCTGCAAAGTGGTTCACGACCAACACTCATGAGCCTTGGGCCGCAGCTACGGATGCTGCGAGTGAGAAATAATGACGTGATGTAGCATGAAAGCATCCTACCTCCTGGGCATATGGGAGGCCGGAAACGGTCACATCTCCATAGCTCCACGCAGCTCGCTGCTGGGACCTGACAACAGCAGTGCTATCCTTTTACAGAAAGCCAGAGGAAATAATTCTCTCTGGTGGCAGTCAGTGATTATCTGAAAGCAGCAGATTTCCTCAGCACTTGTCAGTGGTTATTTGCCCTTGCAGCAGGGAGTTCCACAGCTTTGGAATAAAGAATCCTTTCTGTCTAATATTAATTCAACCCGTGGCCCATGTAGTTTGAGACAGCAAAGGTCCCGTTTCATTCTTAGTGATCCAATATCCCTAAGTCACATTCACTTTAGGGCATGATAAAAGGCAGGACCTGGTAGCCTCGTCCACCTTTAGCTTAGGGAGCTGGAGAGCAGAGGGGTGATGCCATACCATTGACTCCGTATCTGCCTTCATCCAGTTCCCGTTCGATCTGCCAGCCGTGTTTGTAGTCCGAGCGGTCGTGGAGGAATTTGCAGCTGTCTGAGCAGCACAAAGAAAGAAGAAATTTAACAGCTAGGCCGTGTGGGGTAGAGTGTTAACAGGACATTTCATTCAGGGGCAGCCTGCGCTTTGTGCACAGATATGAAACCCGATTGCTTCCCCACTCGCCTGTGCTCCAGGGCAGTGCCAAGCTCCTGGAGCAGGCACAGGATCCCTCTCAGGGCTGACAGGCCATGAGGATCCTGCTCTGTGTGCCACAGCGACAGTTCCAGCATTTGCACACATGGGAAGTGGGATAAGGAACAGGAAATCCCATCCCTCACATGGCCTCGGCAGCCAGAATACCTGTGGGAATGTGCATCACTGGAACATCCCAGGGGTCCCTCCCAGTATTCTTACATTTATTGACTAGAGGCCACCAGCTTTCAGAAGGGCTGACACAGGTAACAAGAACGTTGCATAAAACAACTTTGCAAGAGCATCACACACCAGCTCTGCAGACACGTGCTTGTAAATCAGCGCATATCTTAGCGCCACAAATCCAGGCTCACAAGCTGGACTGGATCCCTTCGCAAATCTGGCACAGCACATGTTCAGCTGCAGGCAAGATCCACTCACCTCCAAAACCGCAGAAGCCAGTTTCTTTGTAGTCCTTGCAGATGTCGGGCTGGTAGTCCCATCGCACCGTGGCCCGCAAGTGCTCTGGAGCACGGATGGGTCCTTTTCTGAAAGGGTGGGAGAAGGCTCAAGCCGGCTGCGCAGCTGCAGTGGAGAAGGCCCCTGGGGGCCTGGTCAGAACCAAACACCGCACTCGTTAGACAGAAAGAAGCTGGCAGTAACAGCAAAGTTTAAGCCCCAAACAAGTGCCTTTGGGGAACGTGCCTGAGCTCCTCTGTGGTTCCAGTCCTCCGAGGCGCATCACGACCTACCTGACCATTCCTGAAGAGGCATTTCCCATTGACGTGTCCTTGGGCTTAACATACTTCTGGTAGTTGTTAATACCACGGTAAATTTTATCATCCTCCTTTCCTCTCAGCTCCTTGGAAAGCAAAAAGAAAAGTGATTAAGGGGCAGGAGGGCTTCACGTCACAGATTAAATTTTCACCTCTCTGACACCAGTCTCCCTTCCCAGCCCTGCCTTCCATAATACCAAGATGCCAATGAAGCCAAAAATTTCCCCTGCTTACAAGAGTTACAATCCTGGCTTCTCAAATTCCCAAGGAGGAAGGACTCAAACTCTTCTTGGTGTGCAGAACGGGATCAGTAAAGCACATGTTCTCCTGTTGCAGAGCAACTTACATAGCATGGCTGACTCACCTCCTGAATTTTCTGGCTGCGCTCGAAGATGGCCTGGGCATCTTTCTCCTTCTCTGTGTCCAGTTCATACACTGCTGTGGCTCCCATGTCTTCTGGGCCAACAGGTTTCTGAAAAGCAAGGAGGACTTGTGATGACAGTGAAGAGAAAACCTGTATAGGACAGAGAGCTCCTTGGCTACCTGGAGGGTCGGTCACAGAGCCAGTACTGGACATGGTCTGCTTTACTCCCACCAGTTTCTAGCATCCCTTAGCACCTGCCAGGGAGAATCTCCCATGGGCCAGACCCAGCCTAGTGCTTGCAGGAAACACTTGTCCATACTTTACTCCTTCATGCTCACCCTCGGCTCAGCTGGAAGCTGAACTCAGGTCTCCTATGTCCAACACTTCAATCATGAGACCATCCCGCCTACATGTAGGATGTTGTATCTGAACTTTTAACCCAGCTGTGGGTGGCTTACATTCAGTTTTAATACAGTGATCTGGTTTAGATTCCTCTTTAATGGACTGAACAGATACCTATTCCTAGGTTTTATCAGATCTTCAGGAACAGCTGCACAGAAACCAAAGAATAATTACAGCCAGCCTTAATTAAAACCTAATCCAACTTAGGTGCCAAAAAGCTTCTGGAGCCCCAAAACTGTCATCTCCTCCTGTTGCCTTCCCATTCTCCTACAGCAAAGAGGGCTAATAAATACTGCCCTCCTTGGCAGCAGCCAAAGCAGTGAATAATTACAGCACAAGGTTATATTCATATTAATCTCTAATGTGACAAGGAGACCTCAGTCTGACCCTGCAGCTTCGACTGGGGACAGTTAGGCATTATTCCCATTTTATACAGAGGCACAGGAAATAAGGAAATAGGTCCAAAGAGGAACATGTGTTGATACCTGCTTTTAATCCTACTTATATCTTGCCCAGGCTCATACTAATGGGCAAAACTTCACTGGATCAAGAGGGAAGTTAAGAGAAAAATCTAGTGGGAAAAGCAGTTTGAGCTGTGCCCAAACCTTCACAGCTGATTTCTCTCCACTCCAGATGTTAACAGGTGTTATAGGAGTCACCTCCTAGTTCAAACGGAATCCATTGTATAGCATTAGTTAAAAGCCTTACGTCGCAAGCTGTGAACTTTCACCTAGATACTGATGAACTTATATTGAACTCTTAGTTACATGAGGGAAGGCCCCGAAACTGGTGTAAATTAGAAAGGTAAGAAAGACAGGCACATCCATCAGCAGAAGTTGCCTCCTCGAGAAAAGAAAAAGAATGTCTCGTCTGGAGGGAGTGAAAGGATCCAACGAGGAGCAAGGAAACCCCAGACCTAAATGCTCCAATTCAACTGAACCGTCTCATGAGGGGAGGGGAACTTAGACTGTAAGGGTTTAATTGCCCAGAGATTCTTTTGTTTGGGGGTCCCTCTCCAGAAGCACCCAGCTCGAGCTGTTCTGCATCGCTGTACCACCTAATAAATTTGTCTGGCGTATGTCATGTCAGAGATTCTGCTTTGGGAAACCTCGGGTCGAGCCTGAGGGAAGAGGAAGTGCCCAAGAGTGAGTGTGTGTGTGTGGAGTCGAAAGGGGCACCCATCAGCTCACTGGAGTTGCTTGCTGCGAAGGGACCCTGGTCCTAGCAGTTAAAGTCTCAGGTGGTGTGTCTGCGGCTCCTTGATTGGTGTGTGAATGCTTGGGCAGCGGCTGCTCCTTTAACACAGGACGCCCAGCACACTCCACCCATCAATCCCAAGAAAACAATGATCGATCTCTGTAGCTCTTAATCCATCACTAGTCACAGGGATAAAGATGGGAGCACCTTCTAAGTCACCTTGAATTCTTTGTGAAGGAAGATGGCCTAAAACTGAAAACATCAACCCAACAGTAAGGCAAACCTGATTCAAGTGCTCCCTCTCCTGAAAATTTTGTGTGATGTTGTGCAAGCCCAGTGGCATCTTGGGGTTTTAATTCCCACCTCTAAGGGGGAAAGGCCAACCTTTGATGGCCTCCTGAGGATGCAGGGGGTATGAGGAGAATAAACAGAATCACAGTATCACTAAGGTTGGAAAGGACCTTCAAGATCATCAAGTCCAACCGTTAACCCAAAGCCACCATGCCCCCTAAACTATGTCCTGAAGCGCCACATCCACGTTTTTTGAACACTTTCAGAGATGGTGACTCCACCATCTCCCTGGGCAGCCTGTGCCAATGCTTGACTACTCTCTTGGTGAAGAAAGTTTTCCTAATATCCAATCTAAACCTCCCCTGGCGCAACTTGAGGCCATTTCCTCTTGCCCTATCACTAGCTACTTGGGAAAAGAGACCAACACCCACCTCACCACAACCCCCTTTCAGGTAGTTGTAGAGGCAATAAGGTCCTCCCTCAGCCTCCTCTTCTCCAGACTGAACAACCCCAGTTCCCTCAGTCACTCCTCGTAAGACTTGTGCTCCAGACCCCTCCCCAGCTCCGTTGCCCTTCTCTGGACACGCTCCAGCACCTCAACGTCCTTCTTGTAGTGAGGGGCCCAAAACTAAACACAGCACAAGGTGCTTGTCTAATAGACAAGAGGGAAGGGACAGGGAGGTGCATCTACAGATAAAAAAGAAGGAATGGCTGATCCCACATTTGCAGAGGCAAATTCTATCTCTGTGGGATCTGCCAGTCCCACTTGATCTGACACATTCTTGCCCAGTCCTTACCGCCGACCTTGTTGATTTGTAAGTGACTCCAATCTCCCGTGATGGATCCTCATCGTCACTGCTGCTCAGTGCGTACGCAGGCCTCTCCTTCGTGCACCTCCTGGTCTGAGGGGCAAGAAGACAGCAGCTATGAAGGATGTAAGGCTCCAACACTGTGTCTAGCCTGAGCTTGGCAGGCCACTGCAGATGCACCCGGGATGGAGCAGGGCCCTCCTCTGTGGCTCCCTTA
>NW_010525949.1:0-417 GCF_000687285.1 Phaethon lepturus | reverse complement strand
CTTGCTTTTTTTCCGTGGGGTGTCGGGACCCCCCCCCCGCCGCTCCTTCCGCACCACCGTGCTGCCCTCTTCACCGCTGCTCTCTGAGGGGTAAAGCCCAGAGGAAAGGGTGTGCCTGGGGACTGGCTTTCGGCCCAAGTGACGGCTCTGCTGGTAGCCTCCCCCCTCTGTGGGCTGGGGACGACCACGGGAAAGTGCGGGAGGGCGGCAGAACCCCCAAGAGCTGTGGCATGGCCGGGAAAGAGCCCTTCACCCCCTCTACCACACGGACATCAGTACAGCTGGGGAGGGCAGCGAGGCCGCTCCGTGTGAGGGCTGAGCTCCGGGGCGGCACCAGGCCCTCCTTCGCCTCCCCAGGATATCGCAACGACCCGGCTCCCAGCACCCTCTCGAGGTCCTCCGCGAGCCCCTCGCCAG
>NW_010525948.1:0-14878 GCF_000687285.1 Phaethon lepturus | reverse complement strand
GGCTGAAACCAGGACCCCTTCCTATACTGTTGGACCTCTTCTGCTGTTGTGGTGCCCTTTGACTTCTTTTCGTATGGGGCATGAGGCACAGCCTTTAAGTGTGCCTAATCACCACTACATAGCCTACCTATAACTATTAATTTTATGCTAATAACTCCTGACCGTGTACACATTTTGACCACTTTTGACTCTTCCCTTTTACACATGTATCTTCCTACAGCTGAAGAGCTAGAAAAAGTGCTTCTCTTGACTGAAAAGCTTTGTTTGCTTTCAGCAGCTGTAAACTTGGTAGTGTTTCTCATCTTTCCATTTTTTTGCTGCCAGTACGTGTTGCAAGGAAACTGAAGAGGAACGGGGAAGGACCAGCTGTTGAATGTTTAAAAAATAATGGTGTAAGGAAGCTGCAGGAAAATGCCATATTTTAAAAACCGAGTACAGAGATGGCAGAGTGATAGTGAATGTCTAGGTTCTTGGCATGTTCATGCCACTGTTAGTGGCAGCTCAGGAGCTGGGTCTTAGTCCCTTTTATGCTCTTCTTCAGGATCAGAAATAAGGCATTAATCAGGCAGGAGACCAAGGAGGTGTACAGACCAGTTCCTCCATTTTTTCCATGATTGCTTTGCACAAGTGGGAGCCATGTAATCAAGGGTGCAGAAAAGTTTCCACCTTAACAGTAGCTTCAAAAATCCTAACATTCTCTGTTTGAACTGTTTGCCCTCCGACCCCGACCAATTCCCAGGAATGCACAGATCTTAGACTCTTATTTAGTTACCAAAGGAGGTTTAATAACACTTCCAAGCTGTTTCCCAAGAGGGAAAGGAAATGAGACTGAAATGGAGGAATATGGACATCAATATAGCTTGTGCTTGAGCGAAGTTACCTTCTCTTTCCGTACTTTTCTTGTGGTAACAAAGATCTTCAGGACAGTGGCTATCTCTCTGCTCAGTACCTGCTCATCTTGTTCTTAGCTTGGGGCTCTCACTGCTACTGGAATGAAAATAATAAACACCTGCTTTACTGTATATCCTCACCAAGCTGCTTCTGTGAGATTACTTGCAGTAGCCAGTGCCACAGCTATGTGTTTGGAGATTTGATCTTTAATCACTTGCCTGAATCCGCACACCATGCAGCTGGAACACATGCTGATTTGAAGGGGGCTTTTGCTGGAGGCCCAAGAAAATTAATGTAAGCAAAAAATACGCAACAAAACCACATCTGTATTTGTCACATGCATTACGTAAAACCCATTTCTCAAATCTCCACAGAACTACTTATTTTCAAAGCGATTCTGATTCCAAACTGAATTCTATCTTCTCATTTCAATGCATTCACTTTTAAAGCTATTAAAACTTCTAAATGGAAGTAAAAACCTATATATGAAGTAAGATCTCTCTAGGTTTTTAAAAAGTTGTTTCTTTTTATTTATTGTACTAAATTATGCTTAAAGGAAAAATGTTTTATTCATGCAGATCATTTATGTATTATGATATGTTTCAAATAAATATTGCATATTTAATATTTCCTCAGTATAATATGTAATCCATGCTGGAAAGCTTTTCCCGAAAGCAATTAGATAGTTATTAGAAAGCTTAAGGAAGAAAACAAAGCATCTGTTCGATAGTTTATTTTTAATGGCTTTCTCAAAGTAGTATTTTGCTAAGCTTAATAAGAAACACTGTTGTGTCTTTATTTCCTTTATATAGCCTCCAGTAAAAATGTGTTTTAAAAATGTCAGCTGAGATGATCTTGAGGAAAGAACTCTTTTGTACTTTACATATATGCACATGTATCCTTTTGTACATGTGGGAATGGATAGCTAAGAAGAAATCTCACTTCATTACGGTAATGAGAAATCACACAAAACAGTACACACACATTTTCTGTATAATTCTTTGACTTGTCAAAATAACCTTGTCCCTCATTCACATTGAGAGTTTTCATTATACAAGAGATACCTAAAGGATTTCAATGGCATGCACTATTATCTTCTAACAGAATTGGTGTCAATACTGCATATGCAGACTGTATCTTATCAGACAGGCTAGCAGGAAGTAAAAGGTATTGATTTGAAGAAGTACTTGAGGGAGTGACATTTGCAATACAATGAGGTATGTTTGATGAGAAAGCTTACGACTTGCCAATAAAAAGCTTAACCGTATCCTTACGTTACTTGGGCATTATTGTTCAAAATAAATTACATTAAATGATTTATTGACCAATTCCAAGGATCTTTAAAGAAAAGAAATTTTTCTGTATTCCTCATGTACAATTGTGGTCAATATGCTTCATAAGTGTTTCTTGTTGCTGAAGAAGATGTTTCTTCTTTAGTAGCTTAATGCAGTTTTTAAATAAAAGATTCTACAGCAGTCTTGCCATAGTTAAACAGTGACAGAAATGTACAATTTCAAAGGGAGAAAATGTACCTCTAAATCCACTCTACGTGAAGCATTAAGAGTTTAGTGATCCTGAGAAAGATAGCCTTACTAACTTCACAGTTCTTAAACAGGGTCATTACTTCCACAATAGTGGGTAAACTTAAGAAAGTGCTGAGAAATTGAATCAATTAAGAGGTATAATCCGTGCTCCACAGCCATGTCAGCTTGGGAGCTCTGCCTTTTTTACATAAAGTCTAATCACTGCTGGAAATGAAGTGAGCACTAGTCATCTTGGAATCAGCATAATTGAAAGCCAGCTCCTCTTACCCAGGTACATGTGCTACTCATGGAAAACACATTCAAACCCTATCCTTAATTAAATTTCCATGTGGCCAAATGTTCTTTAAGGATGCTTACATTTCCTTTTGGAGTACCTGTATTGTGAAAATTTCATGTAGCGTTGGAGTTGCTATATGAGATGTGGTTCTGTCATCAGTACGTTTCCTGTGTTTTATAAGGGTAGGAATAGCAGAATGTGGAAGAGAGGAACTGTGTCTATTTGGATGCTTCATTGCCTTCCTCTGGGAAGCCATGTGTTTTTCAAGCTCTGCTTTCAAAGCACAAATTCCTGGAAAATAATCAGACGGGTTCTTCTGACTAATGCTGAATAGAGTAAGAGCTCTGTTATTGCTGCTAACTTTACTGAGAACAAAGAAGTAATAGTGTGCTAAAACCACAAGACTGAAAAAAATAAACTGTGTTTTATTTCAGTAAGTCTATCATTTAAGAAAAACACTTTTTTTAATCCATTGCTGAAGGCTCCTAATGCTATCAACCTAACCATTAACCATGGGACCACAATACATTTTTCATTTAGTAAACATTTTCCCAAGCCAAGAGAACTATAAATTATGAATAAGCCTTTAATGAAAATACATGAATAGGTAATACCAGCTACAATCTCATATTATTAACAGCACGACATACTGCCTAAAGTTATATTTAAATTATGCAAATCAGAATAATTTGGTATATCTCAAGTGATAAATTATATTGTTCTGTGCCACTTTAATTATATCTTTTGACATGGAAGAAGTTATCTGAATGCTGTGTTAATTAACCCTGTAACTCTTGACCCAGAAACATACTGTGTATGGGTTGTTTCAAATTGTTGTAGTTAAAAATACTAAATATATAATTTAATTTTAAAAACATCCTGATGTTAAGGAAAGTTTGAAAGCTGATTGTTTTTACATCATCGTGCAAATGATAGGAGTGCAGAATTTATTCACCTCATAGATAAAGTTATTTACTTTATTGTTGCCTACCTTTTCTATTGCATTGACTGGTCATTCTTTTTCTCCTATCAGTGTCTAAGATGATCAGGCAATTTTGCCTGTTGCAAGCATTTGTTCATACTAACATATCTTATCTCTTCTAACAAATCAGCAGCTCTACAGCAACTCTTCCTTCCTCTATCACATTTTTTTTTAAATATAGTTTAGGTAGGACCTCCATAAAAAGTTAGTACATTTCCAAATGAAGACACTAAAATGTATGCATTTAAAACATAAAACAAACCTGTATCTTTTCTCAAGCTCAGCGGAGAAAGTAAATGGGAAACTAACTTTAAGCACTCATTATACTATCAATAGATTTACCAAGTTTTTAACACCTTAGTTGCATAAAACACAGAGATTGGTAATTGATGTATTCAGGGCTCCCTTAGCTATGAATTATCTCCCCAGGACCTCTGGATATGAAGCAGATCCTTGTTGCTTTTCTCTCCTTTAGGTAGAGAATATGTTTATTCTTTCACTGAGGTCAGTATCTCTTACGGTGTTATAAGGATTCCTTCATGCACTCTTGCAATATATATAAATGTACTTTTAATTGTAAATGGACTGTTAGAAATGGATTCCTTGCCAGAATAGGAGAGTTTAAGATTCCTCAGACAAGTTCTAGGGAAGAGGTAATTCAGGCCATTTAGATGTGTCTCTTCTTGCTGCATAGTGGTGTCTGTGCTCCATTCTAATGTAGGCAGCCCCCAAAACATTTAGTATATGACAGCACAATACATTGAAGAACTTTCTGCGGAATATCTTTGTTGTTCTCTACTGTGAAAGTTCAAAAATGTTTTGTTTTTTTTTCTTTCTCCATTTTGCACACACTGCAGACTGTCTAACTTAAAATTAGCTTGCTTTGGAAATAAGTAGAGGAGGGTTTCTAATTTGTCTGTGGAAATATTCAAAATTTTTTCTGGTAGTCTAAAAACTTGCAATAGAAAATCAAAAGAATCAGTAGATTGTGTGGAATTATATTAAACCCCTTTACACCTGGTTACAAAATCTTGGTGGGTTCTGGACTGGTGTTAGTACTTTTGCTCTTTCTCTTCTTACCAGAGGTACTAACACCTCCAAGTGTTTGAGTGAGAAACATTCTTTCAAATGCAAGGACAGCAAAATTGTTCCAGATGTCCATGAGACAGCTGTTGTGGTGGCATCTATTTGGCTATTAGCAGACTAGGTCAATTAAAATTAATGATATAGAGGTCTTCTCATGTTCTTATTTATGTGTGAGTACGGTCTTTTTCCGAGAAACTCCTTCAGGAATATGACAGAAGGAAAGAAACCTGTTAAACATAAGGATGTTGCACAAAACACCTAGGACTGGGTGGTCTCCTTGACAACTTGGAAGGAATTTGAAGCAGTAAAATTGCAGTCTGCACTGTTCAGAGTAAATTTTCCCAGTTCACCAGTTCTGTTCAGCTGGAATTAATAGATCAGATAAATGCCAAGATCTGAAAGATTAGTGTATCACAACATTGAACTCTCAAAAAAGGATCCAGAATTTTCGATATGAAGGTCTTAACTGCTTTAATCTTAGAGCCAGTAGTATTCGACTCTTCTCAGTCTCTCAGTAAATCTGCAAGGTGCTCTCCCAGCTGTCAGACGCCTGTGCCTAGGTTATGCAAAGCACACAGGCACATTGACATAAAGAATAACAGTCCTCCAAGCAAGAGAGGAGAGAAAAAGAATGAGAATTTGGATTATATCAGTTGAAACTATTACTGCTGGAGTTTGTTCTTGACTTCCTATAGACAGATGTGTTAAAAATTCATACCTTGATTTGAAAACAGTATGAACAACTGATATGGAAAATCTGGGTTCTAGCAAGGGTTCTGATGTTTTCCATCAGTTTCTTTGCCAGACAGCCAAAACAAACAGTTTAATAAAGGTAGGAAATGGCCGGTAAACTTGTGCTATCAGTTCTCTAAGGCTTTACACTTTTTTCCTCCTTTAGTTAGTAGTAGTTTTCTAAAAGACTTCCATATTGATTAGCTATGCTACGCTCATATTAAACCAGAGGAAAAGATTGCAAAGACAAGACAAACAGTCTTGAAAAATAGATACATGAGCAGAACCTTAAATGCAAGTTACAACTATTTTGAGGGCTGTCCAGAGTTTTTGGTTTAAATGCTGTAGCGTTCTTAGCACCTAGAGGCATCTCTCATTGTCTTTCATCCCTGTTAGGGTATCTCTCAAGGTCAGGATCATGATGAAGGTCAGTAGTCTTACAGTGGATCCCAAGGCTCTGTTAGTAGTGATGGCAGATGTGATAGGAAAGTCTAAATTTTAGGCTACCCACTTTTATCAATCTCAAATGAAGTGCTGAAAAGAAGCAAACTTTCTCATTCCCTCTTTTGCCTGCCTATTAGACCTACTTCTGTGTATTTCAATGTTAGGATCAATGAACACAAAAGAGTAGTAGGCATTTGTATTTTGAACTTTTTTTCATTCCACTTTTAAAGTTTTACTTCAGAGAAGAAAAATAAAAGAATTGCTGCTAAGTTTAGCAGAACCTGTATTATGTTTCACAATGAGGCTTCTCCACAAGCTTTATACCACATCCTGGAGCTGTACAAACTGTACAACAGATATGGGAATGTTTTTTTCCAGCACTTAACTAGATGGGCTAGATGGTGCAGGGGAACCACAACTCCGGAGTTCAGTGTGTACCTTTTTCTGTTTCAAAAAGTAATGTGTGAACAAACAGAAAAGATAATGAGGAAGCTGTGACTTGTCTCAGAGTGGCTGGCCTCTACACAAAAAATGAAGAGTGATGTGGGGAGATAGGTAGGGGCTGTCCCCCCCCCTCAGCAGTTCTGTGTTGGAAATGGCCATAATATGTATTGTAGTAATCAGATTTAAACCAGCAACAGTTTAATAATAATGAAGTTAATAGAATTAATAAATAAAAGTTCAACATCCAAAATACCTACATGTATTGCTAATATAGACCATTTTAAAATACTGAAACCACAGAGTATATTTAGTGCCTATTGGACTTTAGCATAGTTAGTGTACTCATAGTCTCTTTTTGTTTGTCTCTCTGCTTTTCCATCTTTAGATCAGGTGCTTGTTTCAAAATTTTATGTGTTGAAAAGTGGAATATTAGTTCCTTCACAGATTTGAGGAAATGATCTTTCTGGAAAAACAAAATTTAAAAAATCCCACCACCAACTATTCTAAATATTTCACTAACTGCTTGACATTTACATCAAAACTGCATAATATTTTATACATTCTCATAAAAGAAATCCAAATATTTTATTCCAAAACATATTAGCCAAACCAGTTTCTTACTGCAGCTAAAAACCTATGATGTCAAGCTATGTAAATTTTATGAATCAGATTGTACTTAGCATATAACTTAATCATTAATAAATGTAACACTTTTACATTTCATTATATTTCATTACATGATTAACTCAGTTTATAAAGAAGTCTTAAAAAATATTACCATCAAAATGCAATTATTATACAAAATTAAGTTTCTCTTATTAATAAATCAATCATGATTCCCTAATTTTTAGTGGTCACAAAAAATTATGTTAGTTATAGTCAGAGTTAATTTCAGTTCAATAATACAGTAGCCATTCTTAGCATACATCAGATTACAATGAAATATGGTTTTTACAGGGAAGTATCATAAAGTAGGACCACTAGTAGTGAAAAGGCACTGGGAAAATCAAAATACTATATATAAGGAATAAAATAAAGCTCAATCAGCAGATTTTGATAATCAAAATTCTTAATGGGTGTGGCCAGCTGCTTCAGAAATGCTGGTTTGTAAATGAGCAACAATTATTCAGTTTATTATTTCTGGGGGGACTATTCAGTTTCATTTAAAGAGGTAACTTATAGGTTTATCTTTCCATTTTCAACAATTATCAACAATTTTGAAGACCTAACTGGTTCTTATAAGGTTTTTCCTATCTGCTAAGTGGGAGTGTTGATTCTTTCATGTTCCTCCAAATATAATACATCTTCTTACTGGTATTTGTTGGACATACTTCATCACAAAATAGGGTATGCATTGCTTTTTTGCTTAGATACTGCAGCTGATCAGTTTCAGCATATCATTATGTGTATTTATATCTATCTTGCAAATCAGAAAAAACACTTATTAACAAAAGGCACCCCTATATGCACATTTATTTATTTATCTAGAAAACAAGAACAATTGCCCTGCACTAATCATGTCTGTTTAATTACCTCATTAAAAAAAGCATGCAAGAGGATGCTGCAAACACTTTTTTCATTGGTGCCAAGTAGATGAAATTGGAGATATTCATTGCATGTCCAAATATAATCTCCTTGTCAGAAATTGTTAGCCAGGAGCCATAGTATACCTACTTCTAGAACAAGATAAAAAATTCCGAATCAAGGAAAAAAAAAACTTTCCCTCGAGTCAATGTTAGAGTGACATTTTAGGCAAGAGGTGCAAAGGATATTGCCAAGGATGGAACCCAGAAGATAGGTCAGAACAGGGTTAGGCTTTAGCTTCTTTTTTCCTACCAAGCTGAGTGGTGAGGTTGACACACCTGAAGGATGGGATGCCATCCAGAGGGACCTGGACAAGCCCAAGGAATGGGCCTGTGTGAACCTCATAAGGTTCAATGAGACCAAGTGCAGGGACCTGCACCTGGATCAGGGCAACCCCTGGTATCAGTACAGGCTGGGGGATGAAGGGATTGAGAGCAGCCCTGCCAAGAAGGACTTGGGGGTACTGGTGGATTAAAAGTTGGACATGAGCCAGCAATGGGCGCTCACAGCCCAGAAGACCAACCGTGTCCTGGGCTGTATCCAAACGAGCATGGCCAGCAGGTCAAGGGAAGTGATTCTGCCCCTCTACTCTGCTCTGATGAGACCCCACCTGGAGTCCTGTGTCCAGCTCTGGAGCCCTCCACATAGGAAAGAGATGGACCTGTTGGAGTGGATCCAGAGTAAAGCCACAAAAATGATGACAGGGATGGAACACCTCTGCTGTAAGCACAGGCTGAGAGAGTTGGGGTTGTTCAGCCTGGAGAAGAGAAGGCTCCAGCAACCTTTCAGTCCTTAAAGGGGGCTTATAAGAAAGATGGGGACAGATTTTTTAGCAGGGCCTGTTGCAATAGGACAAAGGGTAATGGTTTTAAAATAAAAGAGGGTAGATTTAGACTAGATATAAGGAAGAAATTTTCTACAATAAGGGTGGTGAAACACTGGAACATGTTGTCTGGGAAAGCTGTAGATGCCCCATCCCTGGCAAGATTTTGAAGGTCAGGTTGGATGGGTCTTCAAGCAACCTGGTCTAGTTGAAGATGTCCCTGCCCATGCCAGTGGGGTTGGAACCAGATGTTCTTTAAAGTCTCTTCCAACACAAACTATTCTATGATTCTGTGATACCAACAGTGAGAATATCTGGAGGAAGGGAAAATATCATGCTCTGAACAAAAGTAAGTGATAAATTATTGGCCTGAAGGCTTCCTTCAGGGCACCAGAACTCTCTTCAACATTAAGGGCACATTCATAGACTGTCCTGGAATCCTGGCCATCTACATTTCTTATAGACCAAAACCTCTTAATTATTCTGCCTTGATACAAGTTTATTAGGAACTGTGGGCACGCTTGGAATTAAGTGCTTAGTTGCTTGTGTTATTCTTAAGTGCACACCAGCATCTTCTTCAAATGTGTCTTTACGGAAAAAAATTAATGCGAAAAGGAATGTTGCCATATAAAATAATAATTTCAAACAAGCTATGGATTTGTTCTTTTTTTTTTGCATTGATCATTGATAGTTGAAATACAATGCTTGTATGCATTATCATGATATCAAATGCTTTTTGAGTAGTTGGATAGTGATATTAAGTAATAATGTGAGCTTTTATTTTTTTTAGCAAGCCCAACATCATAACCTAGAGGCAGAGCTATCATTATAAAATAATGTTGCAGGAAGTTTAAGCATTGAATTTGTGCCTTATTCTCTTCCGTTTTTCAAATTCACATTAATATTGAATAGAGAATGTTTTGTGATCTTATTAAATTAAAGTTATAAAACCAAATCTGAATAAGAATGAAACAATGGCATTCTAAAGTTCGTAGACCAACAAAAAAAAAAAGTCTGTTTCTTTAACCCAAACACTATAATTTATCCATGAGTGAATCTGAAGCTTTTGGTTTGATATTTTGAGGGCTTTTGTTGTTTTTGCTGACTTCAAGGCGACTAACTTTTTTGAAATGAAAAGTACTTTCTAGCTATGGAACCATAATTTCTCATTGAAAGTTTCCAAATATTCTATTGCAGTCATTAAGAGAATCTAATTTATTTGAAACCAGCCCTTTTCATTATAAGAAATATGCATTTTTCAATTAAGAAATTACTTCAAAAGGTTTTAGCTGCAGAATACTTCTTTCCACCATTTCTTTGAGATGACAGTGTTGCTCTTAAACTGTGTCTGGATCTGGTCTTACAGTCTTTCTGGACTTCTGGTTGCTGAAAACAGAAAGGAAAGATCCTTGGTTTACTGCCTTAGGAGTTCTGACATGCAGCTCATGAGAAGTAACAGTTTTGTGGGCTGGACATGTAAAATTTTGTCATACTTCCCAAGTTAAACAGATTGATAAAATTTCTATTGTTTCCTGGAACGCTAGGTCTACTTTGCTTTTACTTCTTATTGGATTGCTGGTAACAAACAGTAATTCAGCTTTTTATCACACATATAAGTATCTTCACATCACTAAAGAGTATAATGTTATATCGGCTGCATGATTTTTAGCAATTATTCTCACCTCTTTGCATTTTGTAGTTTTATTCCAGGACAACTTTCTCCTCCCTTTCAAGTTTTTGTTTTTAAAAAGATTCTGTTAGCATAGTTCCCCACCACAATGTGGGATTTCTTAGTTAAAAAAAATTACAATAATCAATTTTACAGTTGGAATAGAGCGGTCAGATAGAATGCAGCTCCATGTAATTTATTGGCATTAGGAGGTTCACAAAATATCCTTTGTCAATCAGTTTGAGGCCATTAATGTTCTTCTTAAAGGAAAAAAATATTCCTTTCTTAGTGTTCAATCAAAAAAAAACCCAAGAAAAAAATAATTACATACTTGTAACCAACAAAAAAATCTTATTATGTTTTACAGAAATCAATTTTTTATGGCCTCATTTGTTTAATTAATGATGCTATGTATGCTGTTAAATGGTATAATACAGTTTAATTGGAATAATTGTTTGTATTATGCTGTAGTGCTTTAGCACCAAGAGTGTTACTTCCATCATATTGTATCAAGAATCATGTCCAGAATCTTTCTTAGAGTAGAAACTCAATTGACAGAAAGTCTATCCTGTAGAAAGCATTATTTATATTAAATGTTCATTACTTTTATCTGTCACTCCCAGTTTTTCTGTCTCTGTTTTCTCCCCTCAAGCACACAAATACTCTCTATTCTCCATATAATTTGGTTTTCATTTTGTTTTTCCCAGTTTCTCAAAAATAAATGGCAGTAAAGCTTTTAAAGTCAGGGCATCAGAACCAGTTCTGTCATAAATTTGGATATGATGTAAATAAAACATAAATCCTGATGCATGATATTTGATCTGACAATAAGTGAGAAAATATCATCCATCCCTGGTTCATGGCCATGTTATTTTGAAATATATATGTCAAAACCTCTTAAAAGTTACAAAGTATCAGCTCTTTCTTTCTTTGTTGTAAATCAGATGCTCACAAATGAGGGTTAGTATTGAAAGGACTTTCTCCAAAACATAAGACAAAAGTTGAAATAGAAATCAGAGTTTTAGAAGTTTTTTTTTGTTTTTTTAGTAAAGCAGAAGGTAACCTGGTGTGCTTGGTGATAACAAGCAAGGATTATGTGGCTTCAGGCTTTTCTCATGCTGTATTATTGAAAATAAATCACAGCAGTAGAAGCAGGACTTGTTAAACAAAATTTCCACCTCATGGCAAATTTCAACACTTTCAAATTTGTTGTGAATGTGAATGAAGACAGTTGCATTTCAGAACTTTTAGAAGGAAAACAATGTAAATTATTAACATAATCATAAAAATCATCACATTTCAAAACTTATATTAAATATCAATAAGTTAAACCACAGACAAATATTAATTTGCAAAACTGCAAATAGTTAATTTCCCTATGATACATAGATTATTATGAGATAACCTAATCAAAATTGTTGTCAAAATTTTATGTTTGAATATGTTTTCATGGATGATGTACAAGATATGCTGATATTATTCTTAGTTGCTTTCATTGGAAAATGTGGTTACCAAGGGAAAATTTCTCACTCAGGTATTTCCAGCAGTTCAAGTTTTGCTTACATAGTTTAAATTAAAATGTCCTGGTTCTAGGTATGTCTGGAATAAAAAGTTCTAATTCTTCCCAGATGTTTTTACAAGGAAATCTACTTTTCTTGGGGGAGTGGGGCTGGGGAGGGGATGACACACCGATACAGGACTGAAACTGTGTTAAGACTGGATTCTGGATACACATTCCCTTTTTTCATTTCTGTAATTTTTAGTTATTGACATAATATTGATTCAGATGAAGTGGTAAAAGTGCCCTTTACCTGGACATTTACACTAAATTTCAACTAAGTACATAGTCTTGAAAAGATTACAAATTATAATATAATGCAATGAAATCTCAGTAACCCAGAGTTCTGTAATTATCTGGAAAACTCCAGAAGATTCATAGTTGAGGACCACAGTTCATAAATATGAGAAAACTATTTTGGGTAAAAAAAGGTTTTTATTATAGAGTTAGCTTTCTAAGTTGTCCGCAGCTTGATCAGAATTTCCATAAATAGATACCCTAATAAAAAATTGCATTAAGCAACTTTTTCTCCTTTTAGGCATCCCTAACATTTCCATTAGAAACATGTATAACATTTTAATCTACACTCATCCCAACAGACTTTAAGTATAAATTTCACTATTTAATCTGAAAAAGCTAATTCACATTAATAGCATGTTAATCTATATGGTTAACACTTTGTCTTTGGTAATAATTGCTGTTTAGTTTTATAAAGCATTCATTAAATGTCTTGCTAAATTACATAAAGATCATAATAGGCATCTAATGAATGCTTTTTAAAGTGAAGTAGAAATTACTTCAGATTATAAGTAACTGTAGGTTTATAAAGCCATCATTATATGTCTATTAAGGCCATTTAACTTAAGTGTTCCATAATTAGAGAAGAGCTAGGATTTTAATTGCACATTTGCAAACTGCTAGCTAGGACTTGTGAAAACAGTTCTCCTTTTATCCCAGCCACTGTTGAAGAGAGTTTGCACTTTCTGCAGGTTTTATTTCTGAAAGGTGGTTTGGTTTTGGTTTTGAGATGTTTTTTTAATTTTTAAGTAATAGCCTACCATACTATATCAATTATATGGGACAGAAATAAGGCAGCATCTAATCATAGAATCATAGAATCTTTGTGTTGGAAGGGACCTTTAAAGGCCAATGAGTCCATCCCTCCTGCAGTGAGCAGGGACATGTTCAACTACAGCAGGTTGCTCAGAGCCCCTTCCAGCCTGACCTTGAATGGTTCCAGGGATGGGGCATCTGCCGCCTCTCTGGAAAACCTGTGCCAGGGTTTCACCACCCTTATTGTGAAAAAT
The DNA here is from genome assembly GCF_000687285.1 of Phaethon lepturus. Classification (NCBI taxonomy): domain Eukaryota; kingdom Metazoa; phylum Chordata; class Aves; order Phaethontiformes; family Phaethontidae; genus Phaethon; species Phaethon lepturus. Next base: position 1,537 of record NW_010525948.1, on the reverse strand, counting down.
TTCTTCCTTAGATCTACCCTGAATCTACACTCTTTTACTTTAAAGCCATCACCCTTTTTCTATTGCAACAAGCTCTGCTAAAAAGTCCTGTCCCCACAGCAGAGATGTTCCATCCCCCTGATCATTTTTGTGGTCCTCTGGACCCACTCCAACAGGCCCATGTCTTTCCTGTGCTGAAGGCTCCAGAGCTGGACACAGGACTCCAGGTGGGGTCTCACCAGAGCAGAGCAGAGGGGCAGGATCACCTCCCTCAACCTGCTGGCCACAATTCTTCAGATGTAGCCCAGGATATGGTTGGCCTTCTGGGCTGTGAGAGCACATTGCAGAGTCATATTGAGCTTCTCATCAATCAAGTCCCTGAATACACTAGTAGTTCATTAAAAATTATTTCCAGTAATTGAGAAAAGAATTATAATGTTACTTTTTGTTTGTTAAGTGTTAAAATTGAATCTGGATGGAACTGTTTGGCCCAAAGAATTGAGAAGAGGATGCAGAATACTTTTCCTTCTGGATGATTAGCACGCAAGAATAATAATTTTACCATAAACCTAGTTCTTTTGGTTTAAATCTACCTCTTACATAGCTGCCCAAATAATAAAAATACTCTTGTCATTGGCTTTATTTTATTCAATATCACTGGAGATGTTAAAGAGCTTTATCTTTCAGTCATGGGAAATGTGAAGTGTGTTTAGCTCCCAGATACACTCCACTGTAGAAAGAGAGTTTTTGAGCTCACCAAAAGAGTGTTTTTGAGCTCACCAACGTTGTCCAAGTCTGTTCCTCTCTGTGCTTAATTCAGTTGTCAGACATCAGTCTTGTAACAGGTGAAACTCAGAATTTTAAATGTTCTTACATCTTCAAATAGAAAGAGATTTTTCACTTAAAGTCTTTATTTAAAAAAAAATTATCTTGGATTTTTTTCTTTACTTCCATGTAAACACAAGTCAGGCCTTTCACAGCCAAGAAAATATGTACAAACGCTCATTGGTGCCTCATTCTTTTCAGAAACATAACTTTGACTTTAGTGATACATCAGATTATACTTCCCACGATGGAGCCCTGGCAGGAACTCTAACTCTGTTGGCCACCCACCTGCATCTCACTACAGCAAGTGCTAGGGTATGGGAGTGTCTCTATGACTCTGACACAAATGTTTGAATTTCTGGAACCACAGTGAGAGCTGCAAGATGAGGATGTGAAAATCTGGGCAACTGGCTCTAAGTGGCCCTGTTTGAGCAGAGGGTTGGACTGGATAACCTCCAGAGATCCCTTCCAACCCGAACCTTTCTGTGATTCTGTGAAAATCTTACAAACCTGAAACATAATTTGTTTTTTACAGAAAAAGTTTATATCCTTCAGTGCCAGTGAGTTTGTTTGCCTTTACCTGACTGTCTAGTTTCCATGAACACTTTTTTTTGCAGAGCAGCACCGAGGCCCTCTATAGACAGGAGCAGACTCACCTTCACAAGCCCTCCTCATGGCAGAGTTCAGCCACCCCGATATCTTTTGGAGGGACAACACAGCAGGGCATAAGCAA
>NW_010525947.1:0-500 GCF_000687285.1 Phaethon lepturus | reverse complement strand
CTCTGCAAAACCCCAAAGTCCCTATAGCACCCCAAGGGTCCCCCCAGTACCCTCAAGGCACCCCAATGACTCCTAGAACACCCCAGGGACTCCCCACTAATGCCCCAGGGACCCCCAAGGTACCCCAATGACTCCTATCAGGGACCCAGGCCCCTCAAAGCACCCCAGGGACCCCCACGGTGCCCCGGGGACCCCCACAGCACCCCATCCTTCCCCCACCCCAAGGACTCTGTGGTGGCCCGATGGGCTCTGCAGTGCCCCAAGGACCCTACAGCACCCCAGGGACACCCTAAAGCTCCAGAGACCCCCATGGTGCCCCAGTGACCCCTACAGCACCCCAGGGACCCCCACGGTACCCCAATAACCTCTGCAAAACCCCAAAGTCCCTATAGCACCCCAAGGGTCCCCCCAGTACCCTCAAGGCACCCCAATGACTCCTAGAACACCCCAGGGACTCCCCACTAATGCCCCAGGGACCCCCAAGGAACCCCAATGACCCC
>NW_010525946.1:0-6046 GCF_000687285.1 Phaethon lepturus | reverse complement strand
TGCTGGCCATGCTGCTTTGGATGCAGCCCATCAGTGCAGCAGTTACATTTTCCCTCCCCTGTCCATCTGTGAAGGGGAGTTATGGAGCGGCTTTGGTGGGCACCCGGTGTCCAGACAGGGTCAACCCACCACATTCTTGAAGATAAATAACTTCTGTTCCTTTTAGAATTTACTGCCAATGTATGCTTAAAGGTTTCAATCGAAGTTACACTTGCTCTTTGTTTTGCTAGACTAGCCAAGCCAAGGTCTTTCAGTCTTTTCTCACAGCATGGCTCTCCATTCCTAAGACTGTCTTTGTAATGCTACTCCATAGCTGTTTCAGTTTGAGCATTTTTCTGCCGAACCAATACCCATCTACTCAGTTTGTAGTGTTCGCTGGTTCAGTGATAACTTTCTGACTTGGACTCAGCTGGAGGTTCTCTCCAGTGGCGGAACAGAGACTGCATCTGCTTGCTCCGAGTAGGTTCTTGCACTTGAAGTTAATACCAGTTTGACTGTTCATCGGTGACAATGCAAGTCTGCCTATGCTGCTTCTTAAAGATAATTCATTGGCAAATATTACTAAGTTGAGTTGACTTGCAGTACAAATGCACTACACAATTGATATGTTATGCCTGTTATGTTGCTTGTTTATCTTTTTCCCCTTTATTGTTCAGTGGGTGACAGTTTAGATAGAAAGCATTTACTTAACCTTTTAAGCAGTTTTTAAAATGCACAGCATAATGAAGCTGGTTTTCCTTTAGCAGGAATCAGAAGAACTCTCCTCTGATGAAGAGATGAAAATGGCAGAAGTGCGACCACCACTGATAGAAACCTCCATAAATCAACCAAAAGTGGTAGCTCTTAGCAATAACAAAAAAGGTTAGATACCATAAAAAAAAACATAGAAGTGGTGTGCAATTCTGATAATTTCATGACTCAAAATGGCTAGTTTTTTCCAATTGAATTATGTAAAAGTAGATTTTTTGTTTTAAGATAGACGATCAATTCTCTAGTTAAGTAATGAAAGCAGAAAAAAATACTTGTGTGGTAGAGAAAGCTGTGTTCACATCCTAATTTTCCTGATTCTTGTCATTAGTATAAAAGTAGAGGGCGAAAGGAGATGCTTGTGTTTTGGGGGACTGTTAGCTTGAACACACTCTTGATATGTTTAAGAAAAGGATTGCAGAAAGTGGTATTTACCTTGGAAATATTCCATATTCCTCCCATTCCCCCGATTTTGTGGACTATTGCTGCTTTTGGCAGCAATATCACTTGTTTAAATTTCTCAGAGAAGCTGTGCTCTCCTCCTAAGGTTTAAGAATAAACTTCTCTTGTGACAACTCCTTCTACAGAGTCACTTTATTCTTTTTTTTTTTTTCTTTCCTCTCACAGGAAACTTTGGAACATAGTTTTTGTTAACTAAGTTTTATATTCTCTGAAAGATAATTTCAATCTGGGTAACCATTTCATTAAGAGTAAGGAATGACCTAGGATTCAGAGAAAACAAAATTTAACAGTTGACGAGCAGACTGTATTTTGCTTCATATGATATCCTAGTCCAGTACTTTCCAGGACAAAAGGCTTTTCTGGCCATTACATGTAAAAGGGTAAGATTTAGTGAGGATTAAGGAAAACCACATGGAGGGTAGCAAAAAGAGTCTGCTGAGTATCACATGCAGGTGAAAAGACTGATGTTTATCAATGCCATATTTGGGTTTTTATGCCTGGCTAAAGTATTAAGTCAAAACTTCTTTCTTGTCTCTGGAAAAAGAAATTAGTTTCACAAAATTTATGCTTTTGGCACCTGTAACTGTGTCTTGAAGTAAAAATTTAAATGTATTTGTACACTTATGTTTGCCCATGTCAATATTATGGCTGGCTTGAAGTCCCGCAGATAAATGATTTTTATATGGATGTAGGATGTAAGTACGCATGCATTATGCAAGAATAAATGTGCACAGGTGTAAATGACTCTGAAAATGTTGTCCTAAGTGATCTGCAAAGCATGGGAATGCATTGGTTCCAACTCTGCAGAAGAACATTTTTCTTTCGTGTTTTTTACATTTATAAAACTATATAGAGCTCATCCAGTGATCCAGGTCCTTCCAGACTTTTTGGTCTAATAAATAGCTGTTTAACAATGACAGAATGTTCAAAAGCAGGAACTGTGTACACTTTCAAAATCCTGCATGTGAAGCAGTGTACTTCATATTCATAAGGGCCAATAGACTCATGTAATTCAAAACTTAGGAACCATTGCAAAAAAAGAAATATGATTTGATAGATATTTTTGGGAAATATTACATAATGTAGTGCACTAGCTTATGCCAAGGAAACTTGGAATAAAGCAACAAGTTAAATTTCATTAACAAGTGAGGGCTGTTTATATTGAGACAAATATTTTAAAAATAGGAAATATTGCCAACAGTCTTTTTTAAGTTTATACAAAGTTTGCAAAGGTGTTAGCTTATATGTTAGTTTCCAGTAATATATGTTAGTTTCCAGTAATAAGTATTACTGAAGAACAAGATACAATTTCTAAACACTGTAACATACATACATTACAGACATCTGTTTAATAGCCATTTAACTAAATTGCAAATTTTTATTTCAGATGATTCAAAAGATGCTGATTCCTTATCAGATGAAGCTACCCACAATAGCAATCAAAATAACAGCAACTGTTCCTCTCCTTCTCGAATGTCAGATTCTGTTTCCTTAAATACCGATAGTAGCCAAGATATTTCTCTCTGTTCTCCAGACAAAGAAATACATGCTGCTGTTTTATCCAAGATCAGGTTTGTAAAATACTGTATGCCACTGAGTAAATAGAAGAATTTTACTTAATATTTCGTATTACATGTGCATTCCTTTAATTCATTAATGATTCCTTTATCACTCATGAAATAATTTAAATTTCAATGTTTTGAAATAATGTTAAATAATGGAATAGTTCTCTTAAAAAACAAAAAAAACACCAAACCCAAAACCAACAAAAAATCAGGAGAACAATAAAATTCAGAGGCCAATTTTAGACATGGTTCCCATATGTCCTATTAATACGGTATAATAATTTCATCCTTAATAATTTGTTATCCCTGCAAAATACTTTCAATACACCATTTTAAAAGCTCTGTGTTTTTATTTGCATAATGTTGAAGATAGATAAATTTGATTACTAACTTAATTATAAAAAGCATCTAGAAACTTATAAAGAATGGACTTACAGGTTGTTTTTTTGTGGTTCCAGTTAAAAGGTGCTTTTTTTTTTTTTTTTTTAAATTTGCCAATAGAAACAAGACATTTGTCCAAAATTGTCATGGAACTTGAAAGTATTTGATAAAAAAAATTGAGTAGTTGTTGCTTTGTACTTTTTCACACTTTTAAACTGTCTTTAATAATTCCTGTTAAATTTAATTCAAGTTCTGAAATCAGAATCACGTAATTGATGACACAAACAAGAGTTGCCAAAATGAGCCATCTGTATAGTATATTTTTGTAATGGTAGGATAGCAAATCATAAATTTGGTTGTATATTGGTCTTGTATTGTGTGTACAGTATGACTGTGTTGCATTTTAATGATTAATTTTTCTGAAACAGTTCTTAAAGGAATATGTTGGTTCATTTTGGAACTTCTTTTAAGAGACATCTTTTTTTCCAGGCAAGAAGAAGAAAATTTGAATAATCTTTTGCAAAAGGGAGATGGATTGAGCATTACAGTAGAAGAAACAATAAATGTGCAAGAGAAGCTTACAAATTTGTCTGAACGTGAATTAAGCATTGAAGAAAGATTAGGCCTGATAAGAAAAGGTGTTGATATAAGCACTCCTACGGAGGAGTCTCACAAATCAGACCAAATAAACATGAATATCAGTAAACTGGTTAGTGAAGAGGCAGTGTCAGTTCCTGTAGAAAGGTTACAAACACAGGAAATAGTTTCAGTAAAGGGCTTTTTGAATAACAATATGAAAAAAGAGAGTGAGTACTTGGAAAACGGGAATAAATATCCTATAAATAAAGTAAATGGACATCCTGAGGAAGCAGTACAGTCTCCCAGTAAAGACGAACTAACAAGAAGCACTACAGTTGATGGTGATTCTTCTGCTGAGCTGTCTGTTTCAAGGAGCACTGAAGATTTGTCCCCACGAAGAAGTGGTCCTATGATGAAATCTCACAGCATCATCAGTATGGACATTGGTCTGAAAATCTATGATATTGTCAATGAGAATAGATCTCAACAGACAAACTCAGTGGTAAAATCAGCATCTGGTAGTGCAGATGGAGAAAACATAGTCCGAAGTAAATCTGCTACTCTTCTGTATGATCAGCCTCTGCAGGTTTTTCCTGGGCCATCATTGTCATCTGATTTAGTATCTTCTACAAAAACTGTGTTCAAGTTTGACTCAAATCACAATCCTGAAGGTGCTAATGTAGTGAGAGAATCAGTGACAAGTGGTGCACAGATGTTCTGCACTCCCCAGTATAATATTCAGTACAGCAGCACTGCAACAATGAAAGACACCTTGTGGCCCCAGAAACAAAACATCCAAGTAGAACAAGGCAGCTTACCTCCCTCACGTCTGCTTAGGTCTGATAGCACAGAAATCCCCAGCTACGTAAAACATTCTGCCAATATGAATTTATGCAATCATAACAATGTCCGAGCCAGCACTGTGTATAATGCTCAACAACAGATGACTGGGAGACACATAGATGTGTGGGCTATTCCACCAAATGATAGACCACTCCCTGGAGCAACCAGACACACTCTTCAAAGGCAGAGCAGTGTATCCTCTACAGCTTCTGTAAATGTTGGAGATATTGGACCTTCAAGGCAGGCCCAGGTTCCTGAAGGGGACTGTTTAACATACAGAGACTTACATTCAGTGGGAAGAGCTCCATCAATAATGTCTGGGCAAGAGAGACCTCTTTCTGCCAGGACATATAGTATTGATGATCCAAATGTACCCCGACCACAGAGTGCTCGGTCATCGGTGAACGAAATACCAGAACGAACTATGTCAGTTAGTGACTTTAATTACTCATGGACTAGCCCTTCAAAGAGATCAAACCCAAGGGTTAATTCCGACCACTCTTTATTAGACCCTTCAGGAAAAAGTAAAGTCCCTCATGACTGGAGGGAACAGGTGCTGCGACATATTGAGGCTAAAAAGCTAGAAAAGGTAAAAATACTAATTTTTAAACTTTTCTACCTTTCTGTTATCTGGATATGGAATAAGTTAAATAATCTGTGTTTTGAACTGCTTTTAATTACCAGTGAAAATGTACTTCTGATACTGCCTTAACAAGGATAAACATGTTTGTGATGAATATGTGAGAAACAATCAAATGGTAGACTGTAAATGAACTTTTCCCCCAAAGAAAAAAAAAAAGTCCCTGTTGTTTTTACATCATACTTGCCAGCTTAGTCCAATTAATTTAGAATTCATTACATAATGTCATATTGACCTGCTGGACTGCAAGGCCAGCTCTTTTAGGCCAGGTAATTTTTATTGTTGTTATAGCATTGTATTCATATTATACTAAAATATTCCCTTACACTTCTTGATCTTTCTGTTTTGCCTTTTTCCCTACTTCTTCACTTTAAGAACAGGGAAAAGAAAATCAGTAAAATCTATTTGGAAGTATAGGTCTACAGCTTCAGTTGCTGAACAGTTCAAGCGCCATAATTAACATATATTTGCCTCCAAGCCATTGTCTTTTGAAGCTGGATATTTGACAGATTGTTGAATGAATATTTATTGCTGTGAGATGAAAACACTTAAAAATCTTGTTCGTTTCAGGAAATCATAGGAGGTTTTGATATAAATAGAGATGCTGAAAAGGATTCTTTATATGCTGTAAATGTTATCAAAGATTTGAGCTAATATGTAGACCTGAACAATTACATTTCTTCAAAGAATTTGAGACTGGAAGAATGTAATCTATGCTGTCCAGCTAAACCAATTTAAAATATCATCACTAAATATTGGGCAGAATATCAGTACCTGATCCTGTGGGGAAGTGGTGCAGTTGACATGCTTGAGGGATGGGGTGCCATCC
>NW_010525945.1:19489-30707 GCF_000687285.1 Phaethon lepturus | reverse complement strand
TTTTTACCTCCCCAATTAAAAAAAAAAAAAAATTTTAAATTTAAAAAAAAAAAAGAAAACCCGGCTGATGAAACCTCTCTTGCCTGTTTGGAGCAGGAATTCATTTTAAAGACCCCTTTAGCTAAAGGCATTAAGTGTGCCCTGGTTCCCTGTCTCCGAAGGCCAGCCGGGGAGGTAACTCTGTTCTGATCAGTTGCAGCGTCGTCTGTCGAGCCGTCCCCTGCCGACCGGGCGCTTGGCAGCCCTGACCCGTTCAAGGAGAGGGGTTCACGGCCGCCCCGTGTCGCAGGCGGGGGTCTGAGGGGGAAAACGGCCCCAGTGCACCCTCTCCCTGGAAACCGACGTGTACCGCGCTGCCCAACTTCAGATTTGATGTCGTCTAACAGCCGAAGGAATGAAGCTCGGATTTCCAAAGTTTCTGCTTGTATCTTAAACATTTTTTATGCCTTTTTATCCAAAAATTTATGTTGTTTTTATTGCCACCATCACTCATTTTGTCTTTATTCCGAAAGCTGGGTTTCCAGGGCGTGTTTCTCCCGCCGCGGCCCATTTCCCTGCAGCTGTGTTACGGCTCGGGGCAAGCGCGCGAGCTCCCCGCTGTCCCCCCGAGGCCGGGGGCTTGCTTAGGTGTGGGGCTCCTTCGTCCTGGCCACCCAAGTTAGGAACAGCAATCCAGAACTGGATTCCATATCATGCCACGTGGCGAGGGGAAAGAAAAGAAAAAATTTTTAAAAATCACTTCTGTATTCTGGGTGCTTTGCAAATTCCAGGAACCATTAGAGTTTTCTGAATGGTTTGCTGAAATGCTGCAAACCAGTTTCATGGAGATGGGGTGCTTTTACATAATTCATTATTGACACCTCTAGAATTATACGCCAGACAGATCTGGAGATAGGGAGCAGCTTTCCTACCTGCCAAATGCAGCGAGCTACCAGGAGCTCAGCATTAGTGCTTGTCACTATTTTTTGTTTTAATCATGGTGAAGTTTCGATTGACTTCACAGCAAATCGGGGCTGTGAATCAAGGGGGGGGTGCTGATATATTTTGATATATATTGACGTACGTTGGTGAGGCGCTATGGGTGTTCCTCGCTGTCGCGGAGGCTCCTCCAGCGGCGTGCTCCAGACCCGCTCGTCCTCGCTGGGAAGCCGGTGGGACTGGAAGATGCTGCACCGACCAAGCCGCTTTCCAAAGCGCGGGGACTGGCTCTGAGTCAGCAGAACCGCACATTAAAGCCCTTTTAATGCAGCCCCCGGCGCCGTGCAGCCAGGAGTCGCTGGCAGGTATTATCTTAACCAAATGGAGTCTGATTTTCCCCAGGCTGAGTGAGGGGATTTAAATGTTAAGCTTTTCTTCGGATTATTTTCTGCAGGGTTTTTTTCCCCTCTACTTTTCCTCCCTGCTTTTTCAGTCTGTGGAAAGTACCCTTGACACATTGAAAACCATTATTAATCTTTGTCATTTGTATTTCAAAAATAGCTCGGTGATAGCAGCCAGCAGTCTTAAATCCTTTTTAATTCGGTCTGACCTTGTGAGCGGTGATCTCGGGGAGGAGACACTGCCACCGGCCTCCTCGTGCGCTCGCCGATAAGCGTGCGCGTTTAACGCTCGCCCCGTTACAGGGCGCCCTGATGACGTCAGGGGTTCTTGCTGCTCTCATGGTTTGCGAGGTGCCTTCCGGGCAGAAGGATCACAAATGCAGATTTACCGGCCCCTTTGTGTTCCTGCAAATGGCCGGTGTCCTGTGCTGGGGGGCTGGCACGGACGGAGCTGTGAGCTGGCAGGGGCTGGTGCGCGAGCGGGATAACGGCGTCACCGGGGCACTGAGCCTGGGTCACCCCCGCCAGCGCCGGTAAAGCCTCGATGCCACGCGTCAGCCTTCGTGTCGCTACTGATGTCGCGGCATCCCTGTCTGCAGAAACAGGTGTTCCAGACAACTGGGATGGTGATTCAGCGAGGGGTTTTTTGCAGTGCGCACCCGCTCGCGTCCCACTTCTCGCGGTTCGAAGTCTCGCTGAAGTCCAGCCGGGGCCATCCCGTCCTGCCGCCACTGCCGCCGGGAGGATGCCGGGTGACGACTCCCGCACCCCCCACCGCTGAGGACCCCCGGGAGGGTGCAGACAGCGCTGCGAGCGAGTGAAGAGCACGTTAATAGCGAGGGTCATCCTAGTTGATGCAGTCACTGGAGTAAAGCAAAAAGAGCAATTCCCCTTAAAAAGCCCCTGCGGTTGGATTTATTTGTTTTTTCCTTCTGTAATGGCAGAATACTGGTGTGCCTAAAATACGCGCGGCCGGCGATCTTCCAGGGGAAATACCTGAAGAAAGCGGCGAGCACATTGCTGAGCTGTTGCAATTTCGCATTTAAGGAAAACTAATCGCCTTGGGTATGGGAGCATATATCGTTACACGCACACCCATCCCCCATGCGCGCTGTATTAAAAGCCAGCGGAGTCAGAAAATAATGCTGCTTTCTTAATAATAAACAAATCTTGTGGACAGGAATCATACCGGGATCTTTTAAATTAAAAACTGTTTTGTGTGTTTGGTTTGCACTTAGCTTCCAACCAACAGCGTTGTTGAAGAGTTTTAACCTACTGGAAATTTGTTTTTTTCCTGCAGAAAGAATTCCTTAGCCTTACTGATTTCAATTAATCAGAGAAGCAGAGTTCATTTTAAAAAAGAAGCAGAAAAAAAAGCAACTGTATTTTGTCATTTTGCTGTATAACACACCTGACAGCAATTCTTTCAGTTTACATACCCAGGTGATAAACCATGGGAAAGAGATGTTTGTGGTGTGCTTTTAATAGATAAAAATATGTTGAAGCAAAGATTAAAATGCAGCTCACTAAACCCACCTCTGTGTTGTGTGTCGGGACGCAGAGCACCGTGGGAGACGCTGTTCGCCGTGGCCGCACCTGGGCGGCTGAGCTGCGGGTGAACACAGCGCGCCGGCGCAGCCGGGGCTGTGAGGAGAGCGATTCCATAACCCGTAGCAATGTTTTAAAAAACAATTTCGGGGTGCCGTGATCTGGTGTTTTATGTTACCAGCCCTGGGCTGACTTCAGCAACGACATCCTCCGGTAGCGGATAACACGCTGCCGGTCCCGTCCCCGGCGTTGCCTCCTCGGGTGATGGTTTCCTTCGCTAACTCGACTCTGCTTTCTCTCTTTTTGTGTCCCTAGTGCTTGTACGGCTGCTACGTCCATTCCTCCATCATCCCCACGTTTCACAGAAGGTGCTACTGGCTTCTGCAGGTAGGACGACGACAAACTCCTCCCTGCCGGGGGTAACGCGGTCGAGCCCGTAGGGCCGCGTTGCTGCCGGGGAGGTCGGCGGTCCCGTGTTTCGTTGTCTGGGGGGATTTTGTTTGGCTGCAGGTGATGGGGACCTTCTCAGTCGTGTGTCTCTGTTCAGAGGTATGATGTATTTTCTCTGGATGAGTTTCTAGCAAATACAGAGCCGATGCCAGCTCAAACGTTCCCTAAACAGACTGTCAGCCAAAGCGAGACTCTTTTAAGGTTTTCAGTTGTGTTTTCCCATGCTGAAGCGAGGCAGGCACAGGAGCTCGGGAAGCTGACTGCCGTGCTGGCACGCCACGGCGTGGGAGAGGAATCAGCCCTGCGGCTCTTTGCGTTTGGGGGGAACCTTGTGACCAGCCTTGCGGTGGATGTGCTTTCCTCCGGTGGGGAGTTTAGTCTTGAGAGGGTTTTTGGGGTCACTCGGTGATTTTTCTTGTGGCTGTTTTGGGCACAGTGAAGCCCCTGGAGGAGTCAAGCAGAGTTTTCTCTTATTTCTGCGGGGTTTGGGTAGGGGCCTGATCCCTCCCCAGGGCTCCTTGGGCTGTGGTGGGCGAGCTCGGGTTCACGTGCGGGAGTTTGCCCGGGGTGGGCGTTCGCTGGACAGAGATGCTAACCTTACGTTTGCAGAGCTGTTTGTATTATTGACTGGTTACTGTTGCTTACAAAGTGGAAGCAATTTGTTTTCCTTTGTTAGAAAACAGCATTTGACACATATTGTAATAATATTATTGTTTTAAAGATTAAATCCCTGTGGTCCTGGAAACAAACAGGTCTGAGCAAAGTGGCATCTGTTTCAAGAAGCAAATGGAAAATAATCCCTTTTTCCCCCTGGTTTTGCCATTGCGCTTCCATATTAAAAACGATGCTGCTGATGCTGCTGTCCCTGCTGCACAAAAGATGCCCCATGACCCACAGAGGACGGTGCCTGGAACGTCAAAGGGAACGTGCACAAAATGTCACTGTCCTCTGTGATGTTTATGTGCGTCTTAGCTTGGTTTGTGTCCTCTGCATATAAAAGCCACGTGTAAGCAAAGGCGAAAACGCTTCGCTGCAGCGGTGTGAGCAGTTTTTCACCTCCATGGAGGAAAGCTGTGACTCCACTGAAAACGCAGCGTGACCGCATCGATCCCACGGACGTTTAGTGCGTTTCCCTGCAGCCTCTCGAGGTCCTGACCTGTGTCCGTGGTTGGATGCAGGCAGCAGCGAGAAGAGGGGGAGCGGGGTGTAGGCGCGCCTAAGGAAGCCAGTAAATGTTCACGGTGCAGTGCGTTGAACTGAGCGAAACCTCGACACTTACAGTCCGGTTTGCCTGGGGCAGCAGACAGCTGCTGGCGTTGTTGTTCAGCATCCGTCTCTGCCGGTGCCTGTGATGGATGGCACAAGAATTCAAAGGAAACTCTGAATTCCCTCTGAATAAGGGCTGGCACGGCATGGCGGTGCTTCCCGAGCCAGCATCTGTCCCGGGTGTCCCTGTGAAGGCAGAGGGGACCACGGCAGGCTGGATAGTAGGTCACTTGGTTCCTCTGCTCTTGCCTACGCAGGAACAGGAGTCTGGGCTGGGGCTTGGTGGAAGCATCCTCCATCCACTGCCCCGGGAGCTCGGAGAGGTACCGGTACCGCACGGCCTTGAAAGGTGCCACAGGTCCCCCCGTCAGCATCAGCCCTCGGCCCAGGCGCAGTCACCGCAGGTGCTGGGAGGTTTCCAGCATCCCTGAAGGGCAGCTCGGCTCATGAACATTTTCACGTAAACTGAAAATGTTAAGGAAGGTCCCTGTTTCTGAAGAAATTCAGGGCAGACAGCAAAGTCCTTCCTATTAGATTCCAAGAGGAACAGGTGATACAAAATCAAACTGCAGAGCCCCAACCTCAAATTGGGCTATGAACTTTAGGGAGGCTTGCTCCCGAAGAGCAAAGCTTTTTCCATTACGTTTGAGAAAGTATCTTCTAGCTTTGCCCATTTTTCTGTCAGGAAATTTCCCATGATTTCGCCCTGTTATCCAGCAGCCTGAGCAATGCTCACGTAGCCTGCGTGCTCCCCGACCATGGGCAGTGCCAACATCCCACTCTGTTACGGGCTGGCCAGCCTGTCCTTGTTGCCCCAGAGGTCCTCCCCTCGTAGGCCACCCCTCCGATCTTTAATGGCAAGTTCTGTATTTCCTTTTGGTTTTGTTGCTGCTGTCTCAAAGTGCGGCTGGACTTCGCTGTCGCGGCGCTTCGTGAGCTGACATCTAATGAGTTGCATCTCAGCATCACAGGATCCTCTTACCTGCACCCTGAGGACTGGTGCATTCACAGTCGAAGGGGGGTGTCGACGTCTAGGCATCGTCTTCACTCTGATAATTGCTTTGGGTTGAGGTGAGCGGATGGGAAGTATGTTTCTCACGAGCCTATTTATAAAACGCGTTGCAGGATATCTCGTTGCGGATGTAGTACACTGGTGTTCAGAGACAAAGACACTGCCTTCGCTGTGGGAGGAGTAGGGCCTGTGATTCATGACAGCATCTCCCAGGCATAAACGGGCATCCTTCAGGCATGCGCTCAAGGTTATAGAGCCAGAGAGGAAAGAGCTGGCCAAGAATGATGCTTTTCTAACGTCTGCACAATGTTTCTGTTCGGCTCTGCAAGGAACTTAGGGTGAGCGAGACCAGGAGGAGAAAGGGCGAAGGTATTTTGTGCATCTGCTACAGAGCCTCCCACTTGAACACCGCCCGATAAATGACTCCCACATTGCAAAACGGGTACGGACAAGGCAGTGTTTAACGTTAACCTCCAGCAGAAAGTTTGGCTTTTCAGTTCGCAGAGGCAAATGGGCGTTTTTGCTTTTGTAGAGAGACATGTAGTACCTTGCTGGGGTACGGAGCTCGCTGCCTGCGATGCGAGTCTCTGGTCAATAGGAAGTAAATACAATTAGTCTGTGATGCCGCCTGTGTTTTATGGGATGATCTTCCTCCAAATCCTATTGTCAGGTTAGCTATTGATTAAAAATCCCCATGCAGTTGTTCTTGATCTTTTCTGACTAGCATTTCCAGCATAAAGGCCAAGACTCAGACAAGCCACAGAGACTAGCGGTCTCTCTTGTGCTCTTATACTGTGCTGTAGCCATTAATTATATGGTGACATCCGATTTTTTACTTAAGCAACTTCGCGTTTTCATTTATGATTTACACAACATGCCTTCTCCCTGGAGAGTCGTCAAAGGGATAAGGAATGAAAACCAGTCAGCTTGAACCGTGAGTGGGCAAAATGCAGTTTTCTGAGTCTCTAAGACGAGCGGTTATCCTGCCATAGGCAGAGACTGCGGCGCGGTGACTGCGGCTGCGGGCTGGCACAGAGCGCTTGTCACGGCAGGTCTGTCATACAAGGCGCCACAGCTGAGGTCTCCGCCTCTTTTTTTTTTTTTTTTATGTTTTTGAGACATTTCAACCTTTCTTGATAATGGATTTGAAATGCTGCCGTACCCCAAACACCTTTAATATTTTTAAGAGATGATGTAATTGCCGAGCACGCACTGTGGTGTCTCTGCAGGAAGACGGTCCAGGCCTGGGCACCGGCAGCCTCTGACATGGACCTCTTGGAGCCGAGAGAAGAGGGAGTGATCAGGGCGGTGGTGATGTTTTCCTACATTGGGTTTTCGTATTTTTCTGTCACTTTTCTGATTTCTAGAAAGAGAAGGTCGTGCTCTGAGCGACAGAGGAGAAGACGGGGCTGAGGCTGCGGATGACCTCAAGGGGCGCTGGGGAGGACTCTGCGGTAGCTGTTCTTTGCGTTACCTGTTAGCCTCCTGAAGCAGCGGTGCCCGGCTGTTTGCAGTCACTCAAGCGCAGAACGGCGCTGCCGGAGCCTTTTTTTAGGCATGAGGGATGGCAGGTCCCCGGACTCCTAGAAAGGCTTCAGCGCACAGACGGCCACGGGGTTTGTTGGCCTGTCTGCGGGTACGACGTGCGCGTATGAACACCCGCGCTGCGCGTGTTTAGACCTTCAAAACGGCACCAGATTTCCTCTCAATGGAAAAAGAAGAAGAAAAAAACCCTGTTTGTGCCCATAATGACTAATGCAGGGAAAATGCAGATTCTCAGATATAGACAATTTTCAAACATTGGCACGGCTGAGTAGCGAGACGCAGCGTTCCCTTCTGTGTATTGGTAATTGGCGCCCCAGGAATTTAAACTTAATCTAGCTGCCAGGCTGCCAGGGCGGTCTGCTGTTTGCAAAGGTTGTTGGAGGCAGGCTTCGTCCTTACCCCTGAATAACCATCCGTCTCTTGCTCTCTTCCACACTTGTGCTGTACGGCTGGAGACTCCGAGTTTGTTGGACAGTCATCGTTTTCCATCTTGCCTTTAGCAGATTCTGATGTCTTTTTTAGTGCTGGTGTTAAGGTGCTGTGCTTATGGGAAGTAATACATTAACATGAAGTGTTGCCCTTTTTCTTAATTAAGAAGTACATAAAGGGTGCTATATGACCATGCTAAAAACTTTTTGTGAATTCAGACAGTGGCTAAATATTAGTTCTTCATGACACGGGACAGAGCTGCTCTGATTGCCAACTTTTCTGTAATTGTTCGCCTAAATATGGGGGAAAATGTGCATTTTAGGCACTCGGGTTTCATTAATGTTACTATTTGTTTGGTTTTTTGAATGACTCCCCGCTTTCTGCAGTAATGTAATAACAGTAACAGACACAGCAAGGTGAGATCAGGAATCCTCGACAGGACGTGTTAGGACATCCTCCTGTGCAGCTATAGAAAAATCAGAATAAAAGGAATTATGGTCCTATTTTTAAATAAAGCCCATGCATTTCTTCAACAAATGTTCATTAGCTTATTCGTTTGCCAGCAGCGTTTGCACAGATGAGATCTTCTCGATAAAGAAGCTTGTGGAACTGGGAGGTGTAGGGGATGCTGATACAAGTGGATAGGGATGTTCAGCCCGTTGGTGTTGGTCCTGTCGGCCAGTCAAACCAAGTAGGGCTAACAAGCACTGGGCCAATAGGTTGGCAGGTACCTGCTTCGCGTGGTACGCGCATTAACTGCGCACTGAATAACTCAAAGTGACAGAAAAGTGTGTAAGTAAGTGGCACGTTCTCTCAGGTGAGCCGCCGAAGCGGTGCGGGACGCAGGCGGAGATGCGCCAGGCACGGGGAGATGCCAGAGCCCCTCGGAGCCCTGCCGTAAGTCGGGCTTTTGCAGTAATTGCTGAAATGCGATAACCCAACCCTCTGGGAGCCGTGGGGGAAAACTGCGCTGCCTCTTCATTCCTTGTGCGCTCTCGGCAGCTGCAGGAGTCACTGGAATGCTTTACCGCGGGGTAGGAAATGGCAGGGGAAAGCCAGGGGCATCCGCGGTCGTGCCAGTGGTAAGCCTTCCAGGCAAGACGTCTGCCCCGGAAGGAGCAAGTGGGGGACGCTGAAGGGGACGCTGTAGTTGGGCAATACTCTGTTAGCGGTCTTTAATTACCCTTCGTGCGGTTCTGCGTGCGCCAGCGGTACCTTGCAGAGGATCCATAAACGCTGGTTTCATGTCAGAGACTTAGGCAGTATTTTCTCTTTAAACTGTTTTTCCTGGATGCTGATATACTTTGATATTCAGCTGTTTTTTACTATTAATGTCTACACTGATACTTGATGTTCCCTGAGTGCTCCCTTCCTAAAATGCAGCTCGTCTGAAAGCTGTGGGCAGAAAGTATCAAGGTCTGAAAATCAGTTAACGCATTTTATGTGACACCTGCAGCTGTCCTGCGGAAATTTGGTATTTTGGTATTTTCATTCTGTGTTGTTTTTGCCTCAAATTTTCCATTATGTCCTAAGTGAGAGGAAAACCTTCCCCTTTTTTTTGACGGTGTCCCGGCAGAGCAGCATTTCCCTGTCTGATCACTTGTGCTGCGCTGCGTCAGCAGCATCTTCCACGTTCCTGGCTGGAGGAGCAACAGACAGCTTGAGAGTTTTGGTCTTTTTCAACAGAAACCGGAAGCATTTACAATCTCGTAAAAATTCCTAGACTTTTGCTTAGTAATGAGTTCTTACTGTTCATTTGGGTAAAAGAGAAATGACTGGGTGATAAAGCACTGAAGATCGTCGCTGTTTGTGGGCACTTTAGATAGGTCCTGTATTTTGGGGGAGCAAGCTGTAAGTAAGGCTCTCGGCACAACCAGCCTTTGCATTTTTTCTAAAAGGAATAAGAACTGTTGCCACTACGCTAGCAAACTTTTCTCAAAGGGAGTTTTAGCCTATATGATGAAATTAAGTGCGTATTGAAGTACAGCAGAGGATGGCACAGGGTCCCTAACCGGCGTTAGCGTGCTTCAGCATCCTGAGCACGCCGCTGTGACGACCCGCAGCATCACGGCGCAGGTGCGCTGGGTGACCTTGGGACGGCGACTGAAGGGTCCGAGGGCCGCGATCCCATCCAGGGGTGACGGTAGCGATGGTGCTCAGGACCTGTGGCGGGGGCACTTGGGCACCGATGGCCTTTAGCGCTATTTACCTTTGCAACGTCTTCATGCACGGGCTCTCCCCCTTGTCGAGGCTGTTACTCGGCGCTTGCCGTGAAGCCAGGGAAATCCAGAAGAGAATAAACGGAAAACGGTATAAAGTGCTATTTATTGTTATTATATGGTCAGAGGTTGTGGGTATCCCAGGGTTAACTTCTGCTGAAAAACGTAGAGTGTGTCGCAGGCAGAGCCAGAGCTGAGATGGACCACGATACCGAACAGAGAAACTCCCACGTTCCTAAAATGCGGCCACAAACGAGGTCGAAAGGAAGAAAAAGTCCTGCCTTTCTCGTGGTCAAAATGCCGTAATTTCTGAAGGCTCAGATGTTTCCTGACTGCTGTGACACTCTGCAGTGCCCTCCTCCGACCTGAGCTTTGGCCCCTCCTCTTGTGCTGGTGTGATGGGGAGAAGCTGATGTGAACCTCTGGTGGTTTTTCTCAGATGGCGTCTCTTTGGAAAGGATTATTTCTGCAGGACCAGACGAGGACCTGCCACTGACAGGTGGGTATTTACATGCTCTAAGTGCCTGTTTTTAGTGCGAAGTCTGCACGTGGAGCTGTGCTGGGAGAGAAGACGGTAAGAGTGGTGGGAGCACACGGCGCTGCCGGGAGAGCGGAATTGTCTTTTGCGTTGGTTTAGCTCTGAGCCGCAACAGAAGTGACTTCGATACCCACTCTGGCCAGGAGCCGACAGGATACAGCGGCCGGTCCCCTTGTGTCTCTGCTGGGCGTCACAGCGCTTCCCTCTGCAAAAGCATTTTCGGAGAATTAGAAAGTTGCGGATACCTTTTCAGGCTTCCTTAATAATCCTTTGACGGGATCTCTTGGAAAGATCGCTGTCTCCTTTCTCTCCTTTCATCTTCTCGCCAGCTCTTTTTGAAGGTGCCGTGCTCCTCGCCATGTCTCTGCCGCCTTGCGGCCACAGGAGTGGCTGCATCTCAAGACTTCCTGTCACGTTATTCAGGGACCATTAAAGGTCCGAAATACTGGAATTGGTGGAGCTGTGCAAACAGTATTGTTCAGTCCAACTGAAATTCCAAGGGTCTTGTTAACCTTTTTGTAATAATTTTCTGTTTTCATTATTTTGATTTTTTTTAAATCACATTTCTAAGAAATATTTACTCCTGAAAAAGAATTTCAGAGAAACCATGTAAGGGAGATGTTAGCTGTGCCTCCTCGCAAACACCTTAACCCTTTTTGTTCGTTTTGGCTGGAGGACAGAAGCTGCTGGGTGCGTGCCGGCAACTAAGCCCCACGCAGCCGCTCACTCACTCCCCCACGGTGGGACGGGGGAGGGAATCTGATGAGTAAAACTGAGAAAACTCTTGAGATAAAAACAGTTTAATAGGTAAAGCAGAAGCTGTGCATGCAAGCAGAGCGAAACAAGGAAATCATTCATCACTTCCCATCAGCAGGCAGGGGTTCGGCCATCT
>NW_010525945.1:0-19330 GCF_000687285.1 Phaethon lepturus | reverse complement strand
CGGCTCCCGGGCCCCCCCCAGCCTGCTCGCTGCAGGCCAGCACGAGAAGCTGGACTGTCCTTGACTGCTTAGCAACAACTCAAAGCATCAGCACGTTATCAACATTTTCTCATTCCAAATCCAAAACATAGCCTCCCTCACCCTAGCTTCTGTGAAGAAAATTAACTCTACCCTGGCGAAACCAGGACAGTGCATTAGCCTGGCACCCAGCTGCTGACCCCAGCAAACCTTGGTCTGTGCTGGCATCGCCCTCGGCAAAGCTCTGTTAAACGGTGGGATCAGTAGTTAAACAGGTTTGAAGGGGCTTTTTTGTGGCTCTGCGCATTGCATAAAACTCAAGTTCCGTTTAGCACGAATGCCCCAAAACTTCATTTTAGCTATCGTTAGGGGTAGCTTTAACGGTAACAATTCATGTTGTGCTCTGCTGTACTCCAGTGTTCCAGCGAAAAAGAATGAAGCAAAAGCTGCCACGCTGCAGGCTGCATTGCTGGAGCACCTCTCGCCTTTGCATCGGCATCCGAAACCTGAGAGGAGCCATTTCTCCTTGAGAGGAGCCAGCTGCTGCAGGTCTGCTCTTCGTCGACTCCCTCCTGATTGCCCCGGCGTCTCCGCGGGGCGTCCAGGTTCGCTGTCACTGCCAGCTCTCCTGATGGGCACTGAAAGTCACGCGCGGCGACAGCCGCTCTCTTCTCCCCGACGCGCACGCCCGCTCGCTGCCCGTGGAACGTCTCCCGCGCTTTGCAGCTGGGCGGCGGGAGCTCCTGCGCCCTGTGACTCGTGCCGGCTGAAGATGGAAACGCTTGCAGCTCGTCTCCGGGACCAGTGCTGGGCTGGTGTGGCCGCAGTCTCTGGCTCGGAGCGAGCTGATGTGCGGCTCCTCTTGGTGGAGATGCTTGCCTGAAGGAGCTTGGTTGGCTTCGCCGAATTTCTGGCAGGCAGAGCACCCTCCTGGCAGTGCGTAGTCGGCCTGGACAGCCCAGGGAAAGGAGGGGTGCTGAGTCCTGCCGGGGCTGCTGAGGTAGCCGGGGGGAGCAGACCCAGTGATGGCGCTTCAGGACCTGCGGCGGTTCGCCTGGGGCTGATCCCATTGAATAACATTCTGTTTTCCGCTTCCCTTCTCATCCCCTGACTGGCTTTCAGAGCAACTGCGTCCATTGAAGACCACCTGCAGTCTTACAGTCTTCTTAATACAGACACACAGAGGTTCTATTCAAGTTGAAGGCTATTTTTGCTTGATTTTTCCTCCTTCAGGTTGTACTTGCTCGCTAATGTTATCTTCTCAGTCTTCCCCTTCACCAAAATTGAATTCCATCTGGCAGAGCTCATCACAAGCTGTCTTCCTCCCAACTGTCTTCTTCCTCTTCCAAAGAACAAAGCCTTCCTGTGCACCGTGCTCCAAAATCGGCTAGATTCACAGAGAGCACGTCCCGTTTGCTGTTAGGGGAAGGACAGAACTCTGGGGGGAACAGCATCTGCAAGAGCCCTCTCTTTTGGGAGAGCCAGCAACACGTCTGCTCTTCACATCCACCCTCGCCTGCCGGACCATGAAAATAAATCAGGATGTTGCTTTCCTGAAAAACGTTTTTCGTGAGACAAATCTGTAGTAGATAGCCAGCCTGCAACTCGGGCTGGGCCATTCCCTTTTATCAGTCTGGATCCCTTCAAAACAAAGATGTGTTTTGACACCTGCAGGATGAGTAAAAGGGAACCGCGGAGAAAGGCAGCAATAACCCTCTGCTGATGTTCCAGCCAAGGGGAGGCAGAGAGGATTACAAATGAACTGGTATCTCGAAGGCTGGAAACATTTTAGCAGGGGTGCTTTATCTTTTGTAATGTTTTTATAAATTATTTATTAACACACTTGCTGCATTTTCCTGAAAAATTGGGTAGAAAAGCAAAATGTATAGCCAGCAGATTATATTTCAGAAGAAAGACGCCAGTGATTAAAAAACAATTTCCAACCCTTTCAGAAACATAACTTTATCTTAGACGAGTAGTCTGCTATTTTTGTATCTCTCGCCGCCATTTTAAAGAAAATCCCGGATTCGTTCCCTAGATATACGAGGAGACTGACGTTAATGCGAGCAAAGTAAAAAGCAGTCAGAGTGCTCTAGTTGTTGCTTAAGTAATCTGTTGTCATTTATAGAAGAGATGCGTTTCCCAAACTGCTGAGGGACGTGCCTGGGTTGCTAATCAAGAGGAGTTATTACAGGGGTGACGTAAAAAAGTCCAAAACACGGCCAGCTCCCACAAAAGCGGAAGGCAGATTTTATGCCTTTGGCTCTCGGCGGAAACGGTGCACCATTTGCACTTTACGCCTGACTTGGGGGCAGGAAAACAGCAGTTCCGCCACTTTACGGTCGCCGCAGTCCTGCCGTGTGCCGGTGGCACGGCTGCGGGGAGGCAGCCCCTGCCTGAGCCCGCGGCGGCTTTTTGTGCATAATCCAGGCAGCACGGCGCTGATGAGACGCCGGCCTCACGCCAACAGCCTTTCCTCTGCCCGTTCCCCGCAGCTTTTACAGGAGCACCTGCCTTTGCAGAAACGCATTTTGCCCCCGTGGCTACGAAGGGCACCGACAGCGGGCTTGGTTCGGGCGAGCCTGGGGACCCTGCCGCGGACCCTGCTATCGCTGGGGAGCATCAGCATCTGAACGGTGGCACCCAGAAGCGACACGGCTGAAAACTGGATTGCTTTAGCTCAAGCGTATGCCCACCTGCTTGCCCGGGAAGACCCCAGAAGAGACCGTGCATCTTTCCGATTCTGCTCCGGTTTGCACCGGTGATGCTAGCACCGAGATATCCTCGCAGCGGGGATCGCAGTCGTGCGACAGCACAACTCGGCTGGAAATTAAATCAAACCACAGGCTCCAAGACACTTATTAATATGCTCTGTATACTGAGGATTAGGCTTTTGGTGACACTTAAATTGAATTCTACTGCTATTTTGAAATGTATAATACGCTGAATTTACTTCACCTCAGGTTAGAGTTAATGGTTTATTAAATTATGCACCTTGCAATAGCAAAGCCGTTGCCTGGTGTAGGACGCTGAGGCTTGCGGTAGCAATGCAGCGATTTTGCTGATCTCATCCACATCCTCCCTGGTCAATTATTGGGTCTGCAGGCGTCCGTGAACGTATTACACCGTCGGCTGAAGTTTCACCCTCGGTTGGGGATTGGGTTGGTAATCCTGTAGTGAAGCAAATTACAATTTGAGTTTAGAGATTCGGAGTTCATTTTGGCGTTGGCAGTGGAGGACTTGACGCAGATGCTGCCAAGGCTGAAGTCCCTCCTTCTAACGCAGGATGTTTTTTTCTTTTAATATGCAGTGTTTGGCCTGCAGTGAGTTACGCCCCTTCTGTATTTTATCTGGTAAGGCACACTTTCAGAAGTGTTTCGGATAAATCCCTTTCCAGGTGCCTGCAGTTTTGAATGCTGTTCTTGCTGCCCTTCTGCCTACATGAACGTCTCACTTATTACTCCGGCTACTTTTATTCTCAAAATCGTCCTTTATTTCTGAAGGAGTATCCGTCTGTTCCCTTTCTATTGAATGGCTGCCTTCAGCTGCCGCTGGTGTCTTGCGCTGCTGCCGCCTGCCCCCAGTTAATGGCACCGTGATGCCTCGTCTGTCCCGCCCTGCCCCGCTGGTACGAGGACGCTCCGTCCCGGTCACCTCCCGCGGCTGCCGCCTTCATCACTGCATCCCTCTCGCCGGTCCACGCCCACGGTGATGCATCACGTTAGACCGGTGGATGGGAAAGTGACGGTCACATACGTGAATGTATATATGGTGCGCTACCTTAGTGAAAGTCAGTAAAGGTTATAAAAAGTGGCCTGGAGTTTGCGGTCTGCGCTGTAAAATGATGCACCCGCCTCTGAAGCCGCAGGCATGGTGTACACGGACCATGCTCTTAGGTCCCTGAGAGGTCATTCGGTGGTTTTCTTTAACGTATTAGTGAAGGGCAAAAGCCGGAGGAGAACGACCTGAATGGCCTTCCCTCCTGAACAGGCGTCGTATCTCAGGGCATCGTTTTCCGTGTCAAGGAAAAAATGCGAGGTTTTTCTTGCCGTACATTTGTCTCAGTTAAACGTCGGCCAGTTTGCATCTGCGCCTCACGCTGCAGCAAGACGTGTGTCGTATGAGAGTCTGCTGGCTTGCCCCGGAGTCATTAGCCATCAGCAGTAAAGAAAGCACGATTTAGGTAGAGTAAAATAGAGGTTGAGGCTTTTATCAGCTTAGTCTCTGTAAAACGGGATGGCCTCTTCCCAGGAAATTGGATTTCCCAATAATGTAACCAGCACAAAACAAATCTGTTGGATTGAATATGTCTTCAGATTGTCCTCCCTTTACAACAAAATATTGCAAAAGATTCCAGAGAAAGGTTGAAGGTATTTCTGATCTCCTTGCAGCAAGTGAAAATAATGCACTGAACAACAGGGACGGGTGGCCGGAGGACAGCCCGGGTGATGTTCAATCCGCCTGTGACGCGGCGCAGCACGTGGCGTGTGCGTTGAAGTATTGTCTGCCCTCAGTCCTCGGGGACGTGCAGGACAATGTTCGTATTAGAAAAATATGTTTGGCTGGCATCACCAGTACTGGCTTTATTAGTAACGATGGCTGTTAAACGCTCTGACTGTCCTGATCGGGCCACCGATAACAAGACAGTTTTCTAAGCACGGAATAGCTGTTGCAGTGTCGGGGGAACAAATTCAGAACACGAGGTCAGTTTTCGTGACCTGAATCTGCCTTTAGGCTTAAGGCACTTGCTGCTTCTTGCTGGGAAGAGCCCTGACCCAGAGGAAGGCTTTTGGCACTGCCGGTCCAGCTCTTGCCGGCCGGAGTTGGGCAGGAGGGTGCAATTACGTACTGAAACCTGAAAAAGCGGCAGGCAGCTCGTCCCGCGCCAGGGCGCGGGCAGCGGGTGGGTCTACCGGGATGCCGCAGCGGCGAGAGCCGCGTGCCCGTCGTTACATGGAAGAACCAAATCGCCGTTCCCATCCTTCCCCGCGCGTGGCAGAGGCTCCTGGTGCCGTCCCGTCCGGAGGGATGGCACGCACACCGCTTCTGTCAGCTGCCCTTTCGCTTGGCGCTTGTGGTAATCGCCATTTATAATTCAGCGAGCTGTCGCAGGCGCTTTCTGCTGGAAAAGGGGCGAGAGGAGACTGCTGGGACTGTCGCCATTCTTTGCTGTTGTGTGTTCCTGGTGCGTTAAAAGCCAGCATCAGCAGCTCCGTAATCGCAGCCCTTGTTTGCGAATGCAGAACACTTGTGCTTCTTTCTCTCCACAACCTACACTTGAGCCTTCTGTAGGGATTTTGCTGTTTTTAAGACACAGCACTGGTGTCCGTGGTGCTTTCAGAGCGCGAGGGGGACCTTCATCGGGTGTGGTTCGGCCAAGCGTCACCATGTGCTTCAACCTCCATGGTCCCGTATGGAGACAGGGTCTTTGCGGCCACAAAGAAGCCTCTCTTGATAGTGTCCACATAGTGATATTTAACACTTTGGAGAACTGTTGCCTTTCTGAAGCACGTCAGTCAAATTTTGCTCATCTCATGCTTTTGCATTTTGTTCATCCGTCCTGCTAGGAATTTGGCTGATGTGCATAGTGTACAACTTTGTAGGAAAAGGAATCCACGTAGAAAATAAATCCCCTTCTCAGCCTGCAGTGAAGAGAACGGAGCCATGACATCAGTTTGCTGTGAATGTGTTGAGCGAGGTACAGAAATCAGCCCCGAACTCCTGCTGCAGTGCCTGGCACTTGCACAAATAGCGCGAGCCTCAAATGCTGTTATTCTTTTGGTTTTATTGAACATTAAATCCATCGCAAAAATATGCAGAAAGAAAAATGAATGCAACATCTTTCAAGGTCACTCGTTTCCGTGGAGGCAATGTTACTGCGCTGGGTTTTCCGTAATAAAGCAGCGTCGGTGCAGGAAACCATACGTTTCATAGTACCAACCCCAAATCGTGCAGCAGTGCTCCTCTTTTCAGGGAAAAATACAGCATATATGTCCTGTAACCTGCTACCTGTGTGGTGAGGCACGCTGATGAACAGTAATTATAATTATTACTGCATGTCATCTCCTGTCTGCCATTTATTGACCTTTTCTTCAGTGTAGTTTTCTTCTCAGGAACCCAGCTAACTAAATATCCCCGGGAAGAGTAGCCTGGAATGAGTGCCTAGGACAGCACAGCGGCCAAGACCCACTTGAGTTCTGAAAGGTGCTCGATTTGATTGATTTGATTTAGTATTCACATTATGCTGACAAATCTGGAAACCTCTGAGAAAAGAAGTTTTTTCTGAGTTCACCTTGTAGTCGTTGGAGGGAAGAGGAAGTTGCAACTGTTAGATGCTGGGAAGCTGCTAGGAGAAGTTGTCTAAAATAGCTTTTCTGTCAGTAATACCATTTTAGATCCTAGAGTCTTTCCAAGCTCAAAGTGACCCATAATCTTGCTTGTACAGTGGGAAACACCATTCTTCCAGGGAACTAAACCCTCATTTTTGGGTTTTGTAGAAGCAAATATGAAATCCATGACAGATTCAGGAATGAATATGACAGGCGTAATTTTGGAGGGGCAACTCTGAGTACGGGGAAGGGAGCGGTATCAAGTTCGGGTTTTAGCAGTGGTTTGCTGAAATTGCGTGAGTTAGTATCACGAGCTTGGAACATCGATTGCTGTAAAATGTCAGCTTCTTCATAGCTTTACTATACGTGAAGCAGAGCTAGGTGCTGGTTTTAGGCATGGCGGAGGGTGGATAATCTGTCCCCTTCGCCGTGACCTTCAAGCAGAGCGTCCCTCCCGCAGAGGCTTCCCGCAGCCTCTGGAGCTTCGCGGACTGGGGCTGCGTGGGCTCAGATTTCCAGCCTGCCGCTCGTGTCGCAGGGGAAAGGAAGGAGACGATGTGGAGTGGGCTTGATTAAAAAGTGCTTTTGCTTTTTCTCTTGAAGGATACTTGCAGTGGAAACTGTACGGGAAATTTATACTCTTATATGATTTTCACTGGTTTTAGCGCACAAATTCTCAGTTGAAAATGTACCCAGTAAAAATTGGATGTGGAACTATAGCTCAGCAGAATCTCTCTTAAGAAATCCAGCTCTGGAATATTTATTTTGTACGTAGTTTCAGCTTTAGTGCCTATTCCTTCTGCAGATGCCCTCGTTAGCCTGCTAACAGTTTATGAAGAGCTCAGCCCCTCCCATGGATCTCAGCATCCTGGTGCTGCCTGGAGCATTTCTGCGGTGCCCGCCGGTGAGGTGTTTGGGGGGACGCGCAGCTGTGTGCAGCGCTACTTAAGGCTGCTGCCATTGGCTTTTTCTGCAAGTAAACTCATACTTTTTGTTAATGAGGAGGCCTCATTAGGGCTTGCTCGGGGGCTAAGCTTGCAGTAGGTAAAACGTTACCGTGCTGGTGGGCAGTGATGTGGCTGACAAGAATATGGTGCACTTGATTTCTAGCAAATCTACTGGGACATAGTTTTAGCAGGAAAAGTGCAATAAATCTGGATTTATTCTCCTTTGATGCTCAGCATGCAAAAGGAGACCATTTAGGGGAAGCAGAAAAAGAATCCAGGATGGCCACAATGAAAATTTCAGGGTAAACCTGACAGCCACGAGCCCCTAAAGTGTCCTTTCTTGCTGTGGAATGACATCGCGTCAGTGCAAGTGGCGTTGTCCCAGTATCTAGGAGGAGTTAACGCCGCTGTGTAGGGGAGAAGGGACTTTTTTCCAGGCTTTGAAGCAAGCAACAGCTACGAATGAAATCCTCGCTCACCTTCCTGATTTCTGACCATTGCACCAAAAGGTTCCCATTTGTTTCCCAAAATTGCAAGCGAGCGTCGCATTATTAGAGGGCTGTTTGTCCAGCTCTCTCCTCCCGCTCCGCGCTGGGAGAGGTGTCCCATGGTGGTGATGACCCAAGAGGCACAAAGTGACTCTCCAACCATAAATCCCAAGGTTGAAACCTCTGCTTAGCATTTCAGAGTCACTGTAAGGATTTCTAAAAGGTTTCTGGCCCAGCGTGCTGAGGAAAAACAGATCCCGAGCGGTGAGGCGGAGCGCTGCCCCCGTGAATTGCCATCTCCTTGACACATCTTTACGCAGAGCTGGAGGCTCAAGGCACCGAGAGCTTTTTCCTAATGGTTAGTGATAAACTTTTGTCTCCTGTGAGTAAACAATCTGCTCTCTTTCCCACTTTTTTTCAATTTAAACAGGAGTATGTTGAAGCCCTCTTGCAAAAACATTTATTATGTCAAGCAGAACTGGAGGGGTTGGGTTGTGTTTCTCTAGTCTTTTTTTTTTCTTTACTTCTAGTGCTCTCATATCAAATTTTCACTCAAAAAATACTGCCCAGAGGCATGGGAAATGGCACATGGCTTTATGAAATATACCCCCATCCTAGGATACACCATGTTTTTGTTTTGTGATGGTCCAGGATTCAGTGCGTGGCCTAAATATTGTGGCATCCTATTTGATTTTTGAATTGCCAGATGGACTAGATGCTATAGCTCACAGACAGCATGACCGTTTTTCCTCATGGTTTACCCTTTTTCTAGATTACTGTCTCTAAGTTTCAAAACGGAGCAGTATTCCTCTGTGGTTTATAAATTAGGGCCATATTACAGCAGCACCCAATTGTGCTGCTATATTTTAGATGGTGTCAGGGTTTCTATTATAAACCTCATTTTTCAGAGGTTGATAGTTCAGCCATAAAAACTCACTGTATGCTGGGACTCGGATGTAACAGCTGCATCTCAGCCATGCAGAGGATGTGTTTGCATGTGTGTTTCCAGGCAAAACAAAGCATGCGTTGTGTGTACGTTTATACATAGGGGTCGATGTCATTGTCTTAAAAACCAGGGTAAATTTATCCTAACTATTTCTTTCGAAGTTAATCGCTTAGAAGTTAGGCCATGCCCCCTTTTTGGCAGCCTGTGCCGCTTCAGTGCTTGCTGTTTGCCAGCCAGCTCTGCGTGCTAAGGCGGGATGCTCTGTAAGGAGTAACAGATCGGGGTGTAATTAAAGACTGTCTCAGCTTGCTTCTGCCCAGAGAGCCGGAGCAGGGCTGCTGCCCTCGCCGAGGGAGCGCTTACGACGCCGGCTGGCGGCAGGGAAGGCTGTGCAGTTCCCGAGGAGCAGGTGGCGGAGGATGCGCCTGGAGCCCGGCCGGCTCCCCTCCCTCCATCCCTCCGGGCAGGGCACGGGCGGCTGACGCGGAGGTGCCGGTGCGGGCGGGAGCGTTGCCGAAGAGAGGTGCACCTCTCCCAGCCACCCTGTGACGCTACGGTCTGTCGGGTCGGGACGGGTTGTTCTTGAGCTAGAGGGATGAGGCAGGGCGGAAGCTAACAGATCTGCTAACAGCTTTTCCTTGGAGTGATTAGCTGGTAGCGATATTAATCGTAAGGGCCATTCTTACTCACCGAGTGGTGTCTAGCCTACACGGTAGCAGTTGTCCATAAATATTTCCGCTCTACAAAGAGAAACCCTGAAAATGGATTTGTGACACAGGCTGTGCAGGCTCCAGTATCATCTACATGCTTACGCGCCTTCGAATATATGTAATTGGTAGGTTTCCTCTGTTGACATATGAATAAGATACCAACAGCCTCCTTTTAATAGTCTTGCGTAATGCTCACACCTGCGCTAGTATAATTTGCTGCATTTCAACAAATAAGCTAGCTCAAATGAATGAAGAACATCTTTCCACAGTGCCGCAAAGTGCTCCTGTTGAAAGAAAACAAAAAGGGGCTGTTTGTGTCCCCACGCTATATGCAGCCATGGCATGACTGTCAATATGTCTTTATACGTGCAAATTCAAACAGTCATCAACGCAGAAGCGGTTTCAGATACACAAACAGCCAAATCTTGAAGGAGGGACACAGACTTGGTCTGAATGTGGAAAAAAAAAGGAAAGAATGCACAATCCACAAGTCGGCATTAACCGAACTGCAGCTAAACGCATCTTTCATGACACTTCAGCTCTCGTTGGCTTTCCATCCGTATGAGTTGTAATGTCAACGTCAAGTAGGCCTGTCTTCAAACTTGTGGTTTTCTGTATGTTCAGGCATTTTGACCTTAGTGCTATTGGCCCGTGTTAATTCTCATTCCAAAATTCTGCCTGGTGAGAAGCGCCTGATCAAGTCTCTCTTCAGGCGCTGTAGTGGCAAGAATACATCACGGGTTGGTTTTGTTTAAAAATTCATATTGAATTACTGCAGGGAGCACATTTCTGCCATCTCTTCCCCAGGTGCTCCTCAGTATTCCTCATCGGAATTCAAACCTAAGTAACAACATACTGTTACGCGTATGGTATGTAATGACAGGAAGCTTCCTACGGCGCAGCGATAGGGCTGTTACGCCGCAGCTAACCCCTAATCTGGCTCCCTTTAACACGCACGGAGCTAGACTGCTTTCATGAATACACCTGCACAGCCACATTAATTAATATCATGTTTTACATGTCATTTTAATAAAGCCTTTTCATTACGGAGCTTGTTCCCATGGTAGGAAAAATCGAAATTCCTTGCAGGAGCATTATAATTAAGCTGTAGTGCGATGGGGAGGAATGCATCTTGCTTGGAAAGTGTGTCCGTCGAAGCTGTCTGCCGTAAGGGCGATCCCAGCAGACTCGGGCAGTGCTCCTTTGGCTTGCGCTATGGAAGATTTCTGTCTGAGCGAGAGTCTGCCCAGAGCATTGCACCTTCGCTTGCCGTAGGTTTCAGTCTCGGGTCGCGTCACACGCTGGAGAGATGGAAAATGACTTCTGTAAGGCAGTGGTTCCCAAAGTTCTGGCTCGCTGGACCACTGCAGCGCTCAGACGTGCTGGCGGCCGGCCGGCGCAGCAGCAGGGAAGCAGGTTTTACTGCCCAGGCTGGGTCTGCGGGTTGTTCGTTTGCTGTAGGCTGCAGTCCGGGGCCGCTCCCGGCCGACACCGCGGCGGGGATGAAGGGGTGGGAGGTCTGGCGCATGGAGCCAGTTTTGGCTGTTTCTTCAGTTTAGTATAAAATGCCGAGAGGGGCAATATAGGAGGTACAGTTCTTAGTTGTTTTAGGTCTGTTGCGGCTTGCTCCTGTAGCTCAAAAATAAACACGCCCGGTGCATACCTAGCTGTTCGTAACGTGGAGATTCGTTCTGATGAGCATAAGGAACCTGGGATTCTCAATGAGGTTAAAGCATCACTGTTCGAGAAAGGCAGCCAAGCACGAGGAGTTAATTAGGTTGTGTCAGAATTACTTGTGAGTTTGGAAGCAGGTTTTTATTTTGTCTTTGACAAAAAATAGGGTTTATAAAATTAGACAAAGCCTGCCCAGGAGGAGCCATTCTGTTCCTGCCTCTGACCTCAGGGATGCTTATTTACGAGCTATACAGCAAGAAGATTGAAATGCTCCATTAGCAAGCAACATTGCATGTTAACTGGAGAAGGTTCTAATGGAGTAAATTAGGAGGGAAACATCTGTTGCTTTCTTTCTCAGTTTTAGGCTCAATCTGGTGCTAATTCTGGCCTTTCGTGACCTTTTTATACGTCCCTTCATCCTAAATATGAGACATGTTTTGCTCATTAACCGTGGCTGTGTGTTGCAGCCTTTGAACTGAATTGCTTTGGGGTTCATCTCTACCCTCTAGGAGAGATTTCTTCCCTTCTTACTTTCCGTCATTCCCAAGACCTTACAGACGAAACGTTAAGAGGTGGGTTGAAGGGAAGGGAAAGGAGGCTGAGAGGCAGGACAGTCCTGAGCCAGGCCGAGAAAGAGGTCTGTGCATATAGACATGCACACGTATAGAAGGTGCAGAGTTCTTCCCCCTTCTGTATGATGATTTTATCATTAAATAATAGCTGCAGCTTACAATGGAAAATTAAAATCTTGATTTACCCAAAATTCATGGCACATTCAGGAAAAAGTACCTCTTGCAGCTTCACGTCTAAACGTCCAGGTTTGGTGCAGAGAGGTGGCGTGCAGAAATTTGCTTCCTAAATCCTACTTTTTCCACCGACCGACTCGGGGCTGGCAGGCACAGAGCCACTCAGCTGCCCTGGCGAATTCAGCACACGGCGCTGCTGCCGCTGCTGGGCCCTTCCCGTCGCGAAGAGGCTCCCCGCGTCCGCGAGGAAGAGGAGCTGGAGTTGGTGGGTGCTCTCCATCCGACGCGAGTGAGTGTCGATGCTGTAAGTCTGTGCTGCTCAGCGCCAAGCCACAGTCACGGAGGAGTTTTGTTCGAGGCTTAAAACACTTGCTCAAATTAATGACCAAAAATGTCAAATGTGTCCACAGCTAATTATTCATTAGATGCGTAATTAGTGTGAGCTGATCATGACATTTTACTGTTACTATTTTTTATACTCTAATAGGAATTAATCGGTCTACGACCACAGAACGCCTCTTTGAACCCTGCACTGGAGGTGCCTGTTGCTGTGCTCTGGCGAGCCCGCTTACGAGCTGCCCAGGGCTGCGCCTTACAGCCCGGAGCGGCGTCGCTCCGGCCCGTCCGGCAGCGGGGGTACAAGTGCAAAGCGTCGTGCGGCGGGGGCTTGGGGAGAGGCCGTGGGCCTCACGGCAGATAGCGCGGTGCGAGGTTTGTGGGCAGCTTGCCCAAAGAAGACCAAACTACGGTGAAAGAGCTGGGGTTTCAGTCGGGTTCGTTCTGAAGGGAGGAGAAAACTGGCTTCGATGAAATCCTTCAGTCACCCAGTCAATCATTACTTTTAGGTCATTTAAGGAGGGGCATCCTTAAGTTAATTGCAAACACTGGGCAAAGTATTTTGCATTCTAATACCCCTTGTTCCTAGACACTGTATTCTGAACAAACGCTTTCTGTCTCTTCTGATCAGATAAGACTTTCACTTGGCAGTGGTTTCCCTAATTGCATCTTCTTTCAGTCCTTGCTGGGAAACATGCCTTGCAAATTCAGTATGCGATTAATTTATATGAAGGATGCAGTGCTGAGTTTCATGGCTTTTCCCTCGCAAATATATTCATTCCTCAAAGGACGTTCAGAGCTTTTACACCAAAAAAAAATTTGGGATACTCTAGCAAGTGTAAAAACAAATAAGCCTGAGATGCAGCATTTCTGCTAACGGTACTTGTTTGTGCCACCGACCAGTGTTGAGACACTTCTGAGGAGACGTGCTGATGGTTGTCCATATTCTGTCTCCCTCCGTTTCCCATCAGAAGAACGTAGGAGATACCAACTGGGAACTTGGGCACCTTTCTGATTTGGTCAACCCAGCAGCCTTAGGAGAGAGTGCACAGAGGCCAGCTGCTATTAAGCAAGGGCTGCTGGCAAGAAAACTTCTTGTCTCATGCATGGACTCCACTTCTCACTCTGCAACGGGTGTCCTCCACTGTCTCACAGATGTCTTGTCAGACCCATTCTGCACGTCCTGGTGAATCTTTCCAGCAAGCGTCGTTTGATGAGGAGAGCAAACTGTGTTACACATAACCGAGGCAATAAAAACATAATGATGAAGGGATAGGTGCCAAAAAAGAAATATTTGTGAAGATGTCCTTAGCAGACAGAAATAAAGTGGCTGCAAAATTAGGTACAAGTTTGAGAATACAAGAATTTAAGAATATAAGTCCGCTAAAAATAAAATACAGGATTTCCTAAGCGTGTGGCTTTCTTCATAAGCTTGGCGAGTTCTGCTACTGAAGAGTAGTGGTTCTGGGGAACATATTAAAAGATATCCTATCTCCCCCAGTCGTAATTCCTCAGGCAACAGGGATTTCCTTGCTTGGATGTCGCTGTTGACGTGGGGAGCAACCCAGACAAGCGAGCAGTAGTGGCATTGCGAGTGTACTTCAGTGCATTA
The DNA here is from genome assembly GCF_000687285.1 of Phaethon lepturus. Lineage (NCBI taxonomy): Eukaryota > Metazoa > Chordata > Aves > Phaethontiformes > Phaethontidae > Phaethon > Phaethon lepturus. Next base: position 5,524 of record NW_010525945.1, on the reverse strand, counting down.
ACCGCAAACAAGTAATTATTTCTGCCCATGTTGATTTTTAAGGCATTTTGTTCTGAGAGAGTGTTGATGCTGTTGGGTTTCCTGAGGTCAGTTTTTAACTTCCTGCTCTAAAGAGAGAGTTGCAGGATGCAAGTAGCCAGGCTGAGCCTCCTAAATACCAAGCCTAGTTATCATCGTTAAAGCAGCGATAAACTCGAAAAGAGCAAAGCCAACCGTATTGAGTTCTCTTCATTAAGAGACTGGCGGGTTTCTGGCTTTGTTGTCTTTCAATGCACCAAGAACAGATGCAGGGTGACAAGTGGCATCAGCCAAGGGACACAGCTTTATAAGCTTGTGCTGAAGCGGGGCTTGGAAATAGCCAGCTGAAATCTAATTTGTAGCCAAGCGGAATAAATTGGAACTGATAGTTACTCAATTAATGGCATGGGCAGCAAGGTGAGGTCTCCTCTCAAAATAACAGAATAAGATTTCTTAACAGGGAGGTTTGGGAAAATGGGGCAGGGCACCGGGTTTTCAATCAAATCCAGCCATTAATCATCTAGGTAGCAGGAGGGAGATGTGATTATTACAGAGAGGCTCAGCAAAACTGTTTGAGCGAGCACTTCCCAAAATGTGATGGAATCCAAACCTGAGGCCGCGGACGTGCCCTGGAGCCTGCCTGGGGCCGAGGATTTCCTAGACAGTGCTGCGCAAAGCAGTAGTCTCTGTCCTGCAAGGAGCAGCAGTGAGGACCAAAGGTGTGCTGTCCTCTTCTCCTGGGGTTCTTCAAACGCACCCGTGGCATCGCTGGGCACAGAGGCTAGACCTCTTCTGCCATTCACCTGCTAAATTAGGAGTTCCTTTCATATCCGAAAATGTTGTGTTTGCTTGCAGAGGAGTTCAGTAAGGACGGACAGCTCTGGTGTCTTTTTAGTGCTTTTTGTGCATCCAGTGATGCGGAGTAAGTGGTTCACTAACGTGTTTACCAGAGTCCTCATAAACTCCCGTGGTGTGGTGTTTCAGATCTTTGGATAATTGCATACTGCTAAAACTGTCATAGTTCTCTCCACCACAAGCAGACCAAGAAATATAGAAAGGCTTTTTTTTTTTTTTTTTAGTCAAAAGAAAAATTTCTTCCTATGCAAATGGCCTCCCCAATAATATTATCAGTGTTGCCTCAGGCTTGCTCAAGCTGAATGGAAGAGAAGCTGAATTTATGGTTTTCAGCAGAATGGTTTTAAGCTTTATCAGTTCAGTATATAAGTAGGAAGGAAGACTCATTTTACCTGGAGTAATGGGATTCTTTGGTTGCATTTAAGGGCAAGCCAAACAAACAATTTAACAGGAAAGTGCGTGTCAGTGGCTGGAAGCCGACCGGATCATCTCCATGCTGCTCTTCTCAGGGCACCGAGAGCTTGGACAGCTACAGCTGCCAGTCCAGCTTGTGCCCTCATCCAGACCGCGCGGCTGAGCACTCCTCTCCCTGTGCGCGCTGGCTGCTGTGACCCGCACGTGGCACCGAAGCCTGTGCGCTCGGATGTTGACGGAGGTGCGGTACCGGCTGCGGCGGGGTCAGTCTTTGGCTTTGCTGCACAGAGAGCGTGAAGCCCGTCAGCAGAAAAAGCTGGTTCGCTGCGTACGTGTGAACCGCGAGCATCTCGGTGGGTCTGCGGGACACGTGCTGGGCTCTGGGCAGCCTAAAGCAGCAGCAGGAAGCAAAAGCTTGTTCAAGATTTAGTTAATCCCCTCAGTCCAGGCTCTGCAGTCCCTGGACTACCGAAGCGCGAGAGCAGGGCTTTCCTCCTTCAGCACTTGGCAGATCCCCAGCAGTGCTGCGCATGGGCGTGCTGCGGTTACGCATCGCCTGATGTCCTGCTTTATGGTTGAGAACTGCAACTGGCAGTTGGGAGAGAGAACAAAGCAAAGGACGCCAGGGCTTTTTCCAAAGCCTAAAAGTATTCCTAACGTGAGCTTTTGGTGGTTTTGAGGTTGGGGTTTTGCGGCAAGTACCTGGTTTGATTCGGTCTCCGTGCAGCACAGCGCCCCGTGCCTTGGGCTCCCTTCGCATAGGGCTGAGCGGCAGCACCCTGCATGCTGTTCTTCACGGACACCTGGGATGCCAGGTCTGAGGCTTTCTGATTTCTGCCGGCACTTTGCTTCCAGTTATGATTATTGAAGAAGTCATGAAAAATGCATTAGCAGCAAACGGCAGAGCTGCTGCGGGCTTTTGCCGAAGACGGTAGCAGGTCATATTCGGGTTTTGGCACGGAGACTGTCCCGGCCGCTGTGAATCAGTACCACTGAAGATTTGTGCAGGTGAGCTCAGATATTGAGGTCAACGTAAATGAACCACATAGATGAAGTCTAAACTGTGAAACATTTCCCACATTGTAATATACATATAGTCCAACATCTGTGGTCTTTTATTAACAGCAAAGTTATTGAGAGTGAGATTTCACTCAGCGACACAGATTTGGTGCCTGCGAAATCATTAACCATTTGATATTGTAGCTTTCTCATTATAAACTTCTGCAGGAAAGGGGAATTAATTTTCCTGTGCAGTCAGAAGTTGTCAGAGGAGATCCCTCCCTTCCTGCATAACCGGATCAGAAATTCCCCGCGCACATGCATTGACCCCTTCTCTCTGGGGAACACATTAGTTGAAGTCGCACTTCTAATTAAACTTGTGCTGCAGAAGAGGAGTATAAAAGTAATGCAGAATAACAGTGGCACGCCTGGAAGAATTTGTAGGAATATTAAGCAAGGTAGAAGGTAATATATCAGGCACCTTTCAGATCGGGACTCCAAAGAGGAGGCTGCTCATGGCAAATCTTTTCCACTTGTACATAGGACGTTTTTCTGTAAGCAAGAATATAAGGAAAGCCATAGGATTTTCTTATTGCAGCAACATCTCGAGCTGTCTCTTGACGTGCAAGCACTTCATCATCTCGCTGGAAAGCAGAAGGCATACCGGGATGAAAAGTGTTCCTGTCTCCGTCTTCATACTTTCTGGTCCCTTTGGAGCCCATTACCATGTGCGCACCTTCCCCTGCTCCCTGATTTCACCCAGCGGTGCCAAAGCACGCCTGGCAGTAAGCCGGGGATGAGTAAAATGCAGACCTGCTCTTGTTTGCCCGTTGCATGGCGATCTGTTACCTTCCTGACTTGGATGAATGTCTGCAAAGAGAGAAGAGTAAATTCGGCTTACCAGACCCATCTGACAAACCTGCCGTGTTTCTGGCCGCTGGCTATTTTTGGGTTTGCTGCTGAACGCTTCTCCCCCTTTCCTTTGCATGGCACCCAAAGCCGCTGCCTCAAACGTAGCTCCTGGTGAAAACGAACACCTCTGCCATGCGTTGGCAAGGGAAGAAGCGGGCAGTGCAGGGAGGGTCGGGGTTCTGGCAGCAAGGGGCAAAGCTGCCTGCTCCATCTGGCTGGGAGCGTGTCCCCCCGGGCTCCTGCCCGCCATCGTGAGCAGAGACAGAGACGCCGTGCTAGGGCCAGCCTGCACATCTTTTCCCCAAGCTGTTTGTCCTTAGTTTAGGATGCCTCATTAGAATTATCTGTGAACAAAATATGTGTAATTCCATTGGGAAGAAAGCAACTTACATAAATGAGGAAAATGAGAAAAGATGCAAGTGGTCTTATCTAGCGCTGATACCAAATTTACAAGGTAGGCAAGACCTGTATTCTCAACAGTGCTTCATCTTACCAGGTTGAGGTAGTAATGATGAATATTTCTCTTTGGCAGTGCGATGCTGATGGGGGGATTCACTTTGCCACGGTTGTGCTCTCATAAACGCTCAGGAGAGCTCCAGGTGTTCTCTCTTTAATATTGCATTGATAGCGTGATGGTTTCTTGCTGACAAAACTTCCACAGTTCTTAATATCAGCCTGTCTGCATTCATCAGCTGCAAAGGTTTTCCCTCCTGTCGGATGCTGGAATAGCATTAGACAGAAAATGGAGAAAGCATAGGAAGCCAATATGATCGTTTTTTAATCTAACCCCCCTGTACCAGGGAGTTGCTGTGATGACTGGAAGTTGTGATGCAAAGTGAAGAAATACTCGATGTCCTTTTAGTGAAGTGTGGAAATATATTTTCCAATATTCTGCTTGTGTCCAGCTGCGGTACTAAAAGAAAAAGCTCACAGCCCATGCACCACTCCTGAGCAGGACCTGTACAGAGTCTGTGGGGAATACGCTTAGGAACAGGGAGTGATACTTGGAAGGAGCTGCAAGCCCCGAGCAGCAGTCCGTGTGGCCTCAAAGGCAGGGAATATCCATGCCCTGCTCTGGCATCCATTGAGAGTTACTGTCTTCAAGAGCAACTGTTGCTGCTTTTATAGACTGTCCTATCATTTATCAAGGAAGTCTTGTGCAATTCCACTGAAGTTCAAACTTTATATTCCTGTAGTAGACCCAGCGGTCTATGCCTGCTGGGCTGCAGCGCTCACAAACTTCAAGCTGGGGAAGGATTAGGCGTTCGACTTTTAACCACGCTCTTCTTCAGCATGAATGTTAACGCCGCGTGCCAGGACTGTCAGGCTGGCACGTGCCCTGTAGACTGCAACAGCTCGCCGGCGGATCTCGCCGCTTCCTTGCTAATGGGAAACTTACTGGTTTGTCATGGCGGTTCTGGTAGCATCCTTTTGAGACTGGTTTTGAGCCCAGTAGTATTCAATATTTTATCAACCATCTGAAAGAAATTATAAAATCATTACCTGCAAGTTCTATCACTGCTTCCATTTGTGAAGTTTTGCAAGGCAGTAAATATTGATGAATATTGGTCACAGAAATTAATCTGAACATGGTTATTAGAGATGGGTGGAGTTATCGATGTGTTTGAAGTGAAAAGCAAGCTTTTGCATCAAACAGGAGGGTGAGGGCAGACTTACAGGGTAGCGGCAACCAGCGATGTCACTGAAAATGGCTTCCGATCCGTGGACATCCAGCTCCGGGGCAGTTAGGACTTCGTACGGTTCCATGACAAGTAGTGCTAGCGCGTTCCCAGCCATGGTCCTTCCACTTCTAAAGGTGGAAAACTGCAGAGGTTTCAGAAGAGAGCTTCTGGCGAGAATAAAGGCACTCAGAGAGGAGACGGAGCAGCGATTTGATCACAGCCTGCTAATTGCAGTTACATTCAGGCAACAGCCGAACAAGAGATACAGTACCTCTGAGCTGAAGACAGCAAAATTAAAACTTGGACTTTCGTTTACCTTTTGAGTGGTAAATGCAGTTCTCAAGGGAGCAAGCCATTAAGGGACTTCCCCTCTTGAATTCAGTGGGTTTTGCGAACGTGTGCGCCTCGCTGGGCCGGGGGTCACCGGTGGGGCCCAGCGGCTGGCACACGCCTGCCCGCGTTACTGCGCAGGGGGTCAGGCTCGGTGTCAGCAGTGCCGTCCTCTGTCCGTAAAGGCTAGAAGAACATGAAACGTGAAAAGGTCGCACGACGAGCTCTGCAAGACGTCCATTGCCAGGGCTTGGAACCTGCAGGCCCGCAGGGTTTCTGTCCAAAGCTGTCGCGCGGCAGCCGCAGCCTTTGCG